>NW_028291143.1:252500-432797 GCF_041222555.1 Hakea prostrata
TTCCTCACCGGGCTTCAGTTACTATCTAGTGGACTGTTCAGGTGATTTATTGCTGGTTCTAAGGAATTACAATGAAGGCTTTTAACAATTGATAAGATGGATCTTGACCAAAAGAATTTGGTGGAACTTCAAGACATAGGCAACAATTGTCTGTTCGTTGACCATAATACTATGGTATCTCTAGCTGCCTCTGATGTTCTTGGACGTGAAACTTGTTGACTTTTGAATTACTGCAATGATCTCAGTATAATTGCACAATTATCGATTTGGTATCCAACGTACGTATCAGTGGAGCCGTAGATTGTGATTCAGAATTACCCATTTTAATCCTGACTTTGGTGAAAGATTTGATGTCCTGGAAGGGTTTGGAGGTATCTTGATGTGTGTGTGTAAATGAAACATATTTATATGAGTTTGACGTCAGTGTTGCACTTTAATTGGGCAGCACTGTGCTGCAAAGAGATTTCAATCTCGACTGTCCATTTCTTAAAAGTGTGAAAACACTGCACATTTTGAAATTGGCTACAGGTGTGCATTACTCAGCAACCAAGCAATTTTATATTTATATTTTCATTGTGAAGATTTCTTCTATTATGCTGTAAAAGTCTCATACTTGTAGTACATTATAGATAATGGAAAGCTATACTATCGGATCAATGATTTACCAGGTATGTCCCATGAAGCTTCAGTCTGAAAAGTATATTCTATTACGGAAACATCCACCATTGTTTTTGGTAGTTTCCATATATACTTGCTCGTTTTGTTGTTGGTGGCAGTGATCTTGGTTATAGTTATTGTTATGAATATTTTATAATAGACTTCTTTGGGTCGACTAAAGAAGAACTGGACCGATCAAACCTTGGTCGGACCACGAATAAAACGAAGGCACTAAGCAAGGTATACAATTTGAATCGTATCCAACCTCCTTAAAGATAGGGATACGGATACTGATCAAGTCGGGTTACTCCTAGAATTGAGATCGGACTCCACAACTACAATCCAAGTAATACTATCTTGGCGGATAAGATTCCTCTCCCCAGGAAACTTGCAACAATTACAAAGTTCTATTCGAACTCCATTACTGCACAGTTAAGGTAACCTCTCCTAAGATCTATAAATACCCACATATTCATCATTATGAGGCATGCACTCTTGAGTTATTGAATACATTGAGAGATTGAGCTTGCTTCCTTTGTTAGTCTGAACTAACTTGTTTGTCGGAGATGAAACTCGACCACACCGGTCGAGCACATTTTTGTAGGTTCGAGCGTTTGACCAGGAGAGACCGAATTCTGCAACAACATTGGCTCCATCTGTGGGAATCTTGATCAAAAAGCCATTATCAAGAATGCTAAATCAACCGAATAATAAGGTGATCAAATTCCGTTGTGAGGTAATACTACCTTCAATTTCCCTTTTGAGTAATTCAACCATAAGATTTATGAGAAACCGACCACTCGCTTCATTAAGTGGGTCGATTTTCTAAGAACTAATTTTTGATTAATTAAGTTTGTACGATCAAATATCGTTGTCGCAATGACTAGTTTATTGTTTAAGTGCGGTTACATAGAAGAGGTGGCAGATTTACAATGAATTACCATTACTTATGTTTTTCTTTTGGAAAAAGTGCGATTATATAAACAGAAGAGATGGAAAATCCACAATGAGTCACTACTCTTCATGCTTGCTTTTAACGGTTATATAAAGAGGATTGATTGCATATTTATATGAATTAATTATATTTGTTTTACCATGATGTGCAAACCTTTTGGCAAAGTACTATTAATTTTTATTACTCCCTTAAAGAGCGGAACGAGTGAAGTCGGGCTGATCAAAGAATCCTCTGCTGCAATGCCTTTCTTCTGTGTTCGTTTGTTCGAATTTCAAAACAAAAACAACGGCAGGCAAAGATGAAGATCTGGCTATCAGAATCGATCTTGGAACAACCTACTCTTATGTCAGAGTTATCGCAGGTCTCAATGTGATATGCATCATTGAAGAGCCAACTGCTGCTACCATTGCTTATAGTCCTGACAAGAAAACAACATGGTGGGAACAAAATTGGGTATCTATGCAGCCCATGTTCGACTATCAGGCCCTTTTTAGAATGCTGCCCAAACCGGAGCCACTTCTTCTTCATCGGAACCGTTTCCGTTGTCATCCATTTTTCTCTTTTAGTTTGTCGAAATGGTGGGAACCAAATATCAAAGCTATTCTTCTCCTTCACATGTACATCTGTCTGGAGTGGCGTTATTCTCAGATTTTTACAGGCTAAAGATCATGGCTTTGCAATTGTATTATTTTTTCATTATCTCGCTAGTTGGGTTAGTACAGCCATAAAAGCTCCTCTTATTGCAACACTTCTGGCAGCCACCATATAAAAGTTCCTATTGTTACAGTGACTACACGGGCACAGCTTTGAACATGGCTTCTCTTGAAGAGATTCTTCAAGCAAATAGTCGATTTCAACGAAGCTGATACAACACGTCGATGTATTCCGTATCTCCGTGACAGAAACAACAAAGCGACCTCCTTAACAAGCCCAGCAAATGATCTCACAGCGATGAGCTTTCACGGCCTTGCCTTCCTCAAATAAGCAAATACCACAAGTTTACTGTTCGAAATCAATGGCAGCACCATCACCTTCACCTCTGTTGATTTTATCAGAGAAGATGACTCTATAACAGAGATTTCTTATCATTATTTTTTTCTCTAATAATTTTGAAATCTTCAATTTGCAGAAATTCTTTTTACATTTGATGCATGATCAGGATTATTCGAGTTGAATATGGAATATCAAGCAATATTATTCTTAAGTGAGCTAGTATGGATTCAGCAGCAACAATGTGTTTAGCTTCTACAACAAAATTCTTATATAAAATATTTTCAAACCATGTGAGCTCGCGGATAGCAAAATATCATCAAACTTACATGTATGAAAGCTCAAGATATAATCGACCATACATGATCGGGAGAAAAGAGTTCTATATACAAGTAAAAGTTCTTAGTTAGATGAAGCATAATAGCTCAACAAATACTTGACCTATCATGCTTGGGGGAGCAAAGTGAGATAAACATCTCACATCTCGACCTATATAGAAAGATTTCTTCAGTTCTCAACATTGAACTCCCTTGCTCGGAAGCACGAGCATGGACAGTTCCCAAAATTGAACTCCCAGTGCTCGAAAATTCGAGCACGGCCAGTTCCCAAATTGAACTCCCTGGCTCATAACCATGGCCAGTTCCTAAATTGAACTCCCTTGCTCAATGAGCACGGCTAATTCCCAAATTGAACTCCCTGGCTCATAACCATGGGCAATTCCCAAATGGAACTCCCTGGCTCATAACCATGGGTAGTTCCCAAATTGAACTCCCTGACTCATAACCATGGGCAATTCCCAAATGGAACTCCCTGGCTCATAACCATGGGCAGTTCCCAAATTGAACTCCCTGGCTCATAACCATGGGTAGTTCCCAAAATTGAACTCCCGGTGCTCGGAAATTCGAGCACAGGCAATTCCCAAGATTGAACTCCAGGTGCTCGAAATTTTGAGCATGGACAGTTTCCAAAAATTGAACTCCCTTGTACATAAGCATGGGCAGTTCCCAGTGATCGGAATAGTTCTCAAGAACTCCCAATGCTCGAAATATTGAACACGGACAGTTCTCAAGTTGAACTCCCAGTGCCAGGAATATTGAGCACCAAAAGTCCTCAAGAACTCCTGGTGCTCGGAAAATTAAGCACAGGCAGTTCCCAAATTGAACTCCCTTGCTCGAACTCATGAAGCAAGGCAGTTCTCAAAGTGAACACCGAACACGGAGGCAATGAAGAAGACTAAAGGAATTATGAAAGGATTAACATAATGCTTGACCAATACATGGTCAACCAAACAACTTCAAATGAAGGCTCAAGAGCTCGACCAATTTGATGATCCGCCCGACCACAAGCAGTTCGACTAGATCAATGGTTTGAGCACTATGAAAATTCAGATGCATTCGACCAAAACAATGGTTTAAATGGAGATAATACAAAAAGGCATCAAATCGTCGTCGAGAGAAACTTAGTCCCTTGGCCCCGAACATTGAATTAACGTGACCAAGTGACTGGGGGGCTTATGTTATGAATATTATATAATAGACTTGTTTGGGTCGACTAAAGAAGAACCAGACCGATCAAACCTTGGTCGGACCACGAATAAAAAGAAGGCACTAAGCAAGGTATACAATTTGAATCGTATCCAACCTCCTTAAAGATAGAGATAAGGATTCCGATCAAGTCCGGTCACTCCTAGAATCCAGATCGGACTCCACAACTACAATCCAAGTAATACTGTCTTGGCGGATAAGATTCCTCTCCCCAGGAAGCTAGCAACAATTACAGAGTTCTATTCGAACTCCATTACTGCACAGTTAAGGTAACCTCTCCTAAGATCTATAAATACCCACATATTCATCATTATGAGGTATGCACTCTTGAGTTATTGAATACATTGAGAGAATGAGCTTGCTTCCTTTGTTAGTTTGAACTAACTTGTTCGTCGGAGATGAAACTCGACCACACCAGTCGAGCACGTTTTTGCAGGTTCGAGCGTTTGACCAAGAGAGACCGAATTCTACAACAACAGTTATTGTTCTAGCTTAGTTTGAATTCTTTCCTTTTTCATTTAGGCAATTACCTTTCTAATATAATATTTTGGATATTTATTCTTATATAAAGAAAAATACTAGTTTTTTTTTTTCTTTTTTTTTTTGGAACTGAGGTTCATCCGGGCCAGCTTGCGCGCACCATGATTTACTTCCTCAATGGGAAGCTTTATATTAATGCCGCCGAGTGAGTGCGAACCCAAGACCTCCCCTAAGGAAGTTGGGTCTATTTTTCTTATGTTTGAATTTTCCACAATTTTTTCTTAATTGACCTCCTTGCATATTTGGTTGAGCTTACAATGGTGTATGGAATATATACATGGAATAATATTTGGATACAACAATTGTTCTAAGGGCAACTCCCAGTTGAACACCTTGATGATTAGCCTAGGTCAGGTTCTATTAAAAAAAATCATATTTTGCATTTGGCTTCATTGCAATATCCAAATATGGCAGACTAAGGAGAGCTGGATCATTAACAAATTTTGCTTGGTAAAACCAAGGTGGTTTTAGGTTGAAGCCTCTATCTCTCCACACTTCCTCCTCCAATCCCTTGAGCCTATAGGCCCTCGGTCGTAGTGACTGGGCTGACGATGACAAAAAAAATTAAGAGCAAATTGCATTGGCACGTCAAAATAGAGGTTTTCAGCACTGACACCTTACTTTTTGTTTGAAAAACATAGACACCCCAATTCATTAAATACATAAGTCCATTTTGTTAGTGAAACAGTCAACCCACTATTTATTTTTCTTTAATTCCAAAAACACCCTCACCAAATCTAAAGGAAAAAAATAAAAAAATCCCACAACAACGTCTTCATCAAATAAACTTCATGGGAAAATGTATTTTTTTTTTCTTTTTTCTTTGTTTTTGAGAAATGAGAATAAGATTTCTTGGAAAGGTATAATAGTCTTTGCGATAATATAACTAATCATCGAGGAACTTAATTTCAGCGAAACATCGCCGAAACCAAATTCGTTGGTTTCACCCCCTGGCATAACGATACCAGGGCGCAAAACGAGATTTGTAGTTTATTGCCAAGATATCAGCGATATCTTGCCTGTTTATCGCCGAAATGGCGATTTTTAATGATTTATCGCCGGAATATCGCCGTCTTGAGTTTGTTGCTGATCTGAAACTAAGCTTTCCGCCCTTCCAGTGATGGCAAAGAAATAGCTTTTGAAAGTTTAGACCGAAATGACGAATAGAAGAAATGGAGAAGAAAATGAACAATTAAATTTTTTTTTGATAGTTTTTGAGTTCTGTTTTTGGCATTTAAACCACTGAGTTATGGCATTTGAAGTAATGTCCACACACGTGGTTCATAAATAACCATACAATTGTTTAAAAAAACAAAAAAAACAAAAAACTTAAATGTAAATATGAGTATGATTTGACTAGTCGACTTTTTCAAATATTATTTTATATAAAAAAACAAAAAAAAAAAAACAAAAAACTTAAACGTTAATATGATTATGATTTGACTTAGTCAACTTTTTCAAATATCATTTTATATATTTTTAAACACAATGCTTGACGACTTGACGTTCTGCGAGAAATGGTAAAAAGTTTTACAGCACTTTGGGGCGAAATATTGCCTAGATTTCGGCGATATTTTGCCCTTTCGCCCAGTCCGCTGGGCAGCAAACCGGGCGAAACGAACGAAATTTCGTTCTTTGCTAATCATAACAGGACCTATATGTTTTTCAAATAAAAAGTAGAGTGTCTGTGCTTTAAAACCTTCATTTTGGGGTGCTAGTGCAATTTGCTCAAAAAATAAATAGGTGCTATTAGATTTGTTAGGTGCTATTAGATTTGTTATTTATATGATAAAAATGTCCTTACTTTCCCTTTATTTCTCATTTTCCAATCTCAAACCTATTGGGTAAAAATTCCATATCTGGAAAGAATTAACTTACGAAGAAAGATTGTGATTTTCCTGTTTGAGGTGTATTGCCAAATATTATTGAATTCAACTTTCAACGATTCAGTAAGTATCTATTCGTTACCCCAAAAAAAAAGTATCTATTCTGAATTCTTTTAAATTTGGATTGATGAAGATTGTGGTACTGAGGTTTTTGTTTAACAAGCTGGAATTCTTAATGAAATATGACAGATTCTAACGAAAGAATGGAGAGGAATAGAGTGAGCAGGAAGGGAACATCATCAGTTAGATGAAAGCTTTTGGTTGTCTCGATGAAGTTCAAGTAGTGTTGGGTTGGGAGACTACTCTGGTGTGCAGATCTGAAAACTCTTATTCTAACTTGGTTTTTCTTATTTGGGATCATATTTCTCTTCTATTCATTTAATGTTGGAATATGGGTGTTGTCGACCTTGTGTGAAGGAGTTTGTGAGGATGACGGAGGTGTCTAACGAGAAGAAGGGCAGCCTAAGAAACGGACTTATTATAGGCTTGGGAAGGATCAAAACTTGTCCAGCTTGGAAGGGTTTAGCAGAAGAAATGGACAGCATCTGGTTGTTGTTTCAGGCTTTGATGGTCCTTCTCCAATGATGGAGGTAGTCATGGAAATCCCAAATTTCTCGCTGGGCTTCAGTTACTATCTGGTGGACTGTTCAGGTGATTTATTGCTGGTTATAAGGAATCTTGGATGCGTACAAGAAAGGCTTTTCACAATTAATAAGCTGGATCTTGACCAAAAGAATTTGGTGGAGCTTCAAGATACATAGGCAACAATTGTCTGTTCGTTGACCGTTATACTTTAGTATCTCTGGCTGCCTCTCATGTTCCTGGATGTGATGCTAATCACATCTGCTCTATATTCAATGTCTCCATCGTCTTTTTAGGGAGCCACTTGTGTATTATGAAGTGGGAGTATCCACCATTGGAAATCGAACTTGTGAACGTTTGAATTACTGCAATGATTGCGGTATTGCACAATCTTCCATTTGGTACCCAACGTATTAGTGGAGCCATGGATTGTGATTCAGGACCCTGATTTTGGTGAAAGATTTGATGTTCTGGAAGGGTTTTGGAGGTATCTTGATGCATGTTTGTGTGTAAATTAAACATATTTATAGAGGGTGGATTTGAAGGGGGGGGGTTGGAATCGAAAGGGTGAAGCAATGGAATCGGAAGAACTGAAGTAAAAGTTTGAAGAGGCAAGTAGATGAGATGATCTTCTTCAATAGGTAGTTCCTCTCTTATATTGTATTCCTGATTTGAGAATTCATAGCCATTTTACCTTGTTTTTATTTTTGGGATTAGGGTTTCAAATCTGAACAAATTAATCTCTCTTATATTGTACTTCTGATTTGCGAATTCTTAGAGATTTACTTTGTTTTTATTTTTGGATTAGGGTTTCAAATCCAAACAACTTAAAAACTGTAAAAAGAGTGTGTGTGTGAGAGAGAGAGAGAGAGAGAGAGAGAGGGGGGGGGGGGAAGAAGGGGAGGAAGTATTGGAATGGGAGAAACAAGAAGAATACAAGTAAATGAAAGAAAAGTTAGATCCTTAAAAGGGTCTATTGTGGCATTTTTGAACTAGGAATTTCCACCTTATTTTGTTTGGATGTGACCAAATATAAATGTTCTGAAAATGTAATAAGAGGCCTAAGCTATAGCAAGATTTAATATTATGTTTAGGTAAATCAGTTGGTTACATACACATTTCTTACTTGAGGAATCGAAGTATCATAATTAATGTTCATGTTAGGTATGTGTAAATTCATAATATGCTTTTAACCAAAAGAAATAAAAAAATCATAATATGCTAATATGTATGTCCCCTTTGCTAGTGTTAGTAGTAAATCATAATATGATTTACTACTAACACTAGCAAAGGGGACATAGATTTGTCATCTACTGGTAAGTGCAAATACAATTATCTTCCTTAAGTATTTTATTTCTTTTCATCATCATTAAACCAGTCACAAGTACAAGGGACTTATTGGCCGAGAGTTTTTTTTTTTTTTTTTTTTTTTTTTTTGGGGGGGGGGGTTGTGTGGAAGGTATAGGGGGACTATAGCTTCAACCCAAGACCTCCTTGATCTTACTGCCTCTTGGTTGCCAAATTTGCCAAAAGCACATCCACTTATGTATTTGAATAGTTAATTATATATACATTATATGATGAATAAATTTGGAGTTGAGATAGAGAAAGATGCGATGAGATGGAAGCTCTAGGAAATTCGGAGGTGCCTAGGGAATCGGTCTTCCTATGTTTGAAGCCTCCAGAGGTGCCTACCAATGGGGATAAATCTTATGCTAGAGTAGTGGGGAGTTCGTTGTTGCTTGAGATCGATTCCCTCCCTTCTCCTATACAAGCGGGTAAGTTTCGCAGGATTGTAATCCCGCAACAGGAATACGAGTTGCAACGAAATCAATTCCGTTTTTCGTTGATTGGGCGAGCTAATTTTCGCATCACTACCATGGATGAATTGCGAGAGCTAGCTAGGGGTGCTTGGAAATTGTCTCAAGGGGTGATCTTACATTCATTGGGGAAAGGGTTTATCATCTTTCAGTTTCATAGTGAGGCAGATATGACTGAGGTGTGGCGCAGAGGTTTTTGGAATGTTGGAAAGCAATACATTCGTTTTCAAAGATGGAGGCCGGATTTTAATATCCACTCTCCTCAACCAGCAGGTAAGTTGGTGTGGGTTCGTTTCCCTGATTGACCTCTTGAGTATTGGCATGAGAAAGTGCTTCTTTCTATAGCAAAATCTGTTGGGAGACCTGTTTCTCTTGATAGACGAACTCCTCTTTGTTCTATTGGTCATTATGCTCGAATTTTGGTTGAATTGGAGGTCGATGCTGTTCGAGTGAATGAGGTTCAGATTGAGCGCCTTGAACAAGGAACTCTTCGAGTTTTTAGTTTTCTTCAGAAGGTTATTTTTGAGGATGATAATCTGCGGTGCTCACAGTGTAATCGAGAAGGCCACCTGGGTCTTCATTGTAGGTCTGCTTCAAACGATTCTGTGGATGGTGTGCAGGTTCAGCCCTCTATCGTTCTGCGAGAAAACCTCCCAGCAGATAATCCTATTGTGGATGGGATTCTTACTGACGGTGTGAGAGTGCAGACTCCAAGCTCTCTCCAACATCAGATTCTTGTGGCTCTAGAGGTGGCGGGTTTGGAGGACTCTGTTTCATCCAATGAGGGTGCAGCAAATTCAATTTCAAATCTACAAGGTTGGTTCCCTCTGATGTGGTGATCGCGTCTAGCGAGAACTCTTCTCTTGATCTTTCTCTCTCTCAAAGTGATCCTTTTCAACTTCAAAAAATTTTAGATAAAGGCAAGAGTTCGATGTTGGTTGGTAATCTTTCAAAGAACGTAGTTACCTCTGTTGGTCCCACGACTATCCAACTTCCACCTAATTCGGCCACTAAGGATATTGGCTCTTTTGAACGGTTTGAAAAGCTTCATGAGAGTCCTTGTGGGGCCCTGCTGAATTCGGTTAGAGTGGAAGACTCTTCTACGGAACAGAATTCGGTTTATGTGGAAGACTTTTCTACACAACAAAATTCGATTAGATTGGAAGAAACTGCATTGGACGTGAACTCCAGTTTGGAGCTTCAAGTGGGGTCATGCGGGGCCCAACAGAATTTGAATAATTTTGAAGCAGCTTCTTTGGCCGTGGACTCTAGTTTTGAAATTCAAAATTCCTTAGATGTGGCAAAGTGTTTTAATCCAATTGGTAAACTTCCTTTGGGGAGTTCACTAGTGGGACCTACAGATAAGCTCGAAAGTGGTTCGGCCACTTCTTTTGAATTTCAAAAAGTGCTTGTTGCAGGTAAGAGTTCTATGCAAATTGAAAACCCTTCTTTGGAGTGTTCATTGGTGGGACCTGAAGTTGCAAATATTATTAGAAGTTCAGCCATTGAAGGAACTACGGAGGATGATTTGGACTATTGTGGGGCCGATCGAGAATTCGCCAGCCGGTGGAGAGTTCGGCCAATGATGAAACTTTGCAATTGAAAGTAGTTTTTCCACTTTCGTCTTCGTCTATATCAGTGCGGGCTGAAGGTTCTCCTCGTCGGAAACCTAGGTTGTCTAAAGAAGAAGGCTCACGCAGTGAAGAAAGTAGTAACAAGTAAAAAGGTTTCTATAGCAGAGGAATTCAAAAAGGTAGATGTAGCTTTAGCGAAAGTATCCACAGGTGCATCGAGCCTCCCATTGGGAGAGGATAGTGCTGCTATGTAACTATTGTTATGAAGCTTTTCTTAAAGATCTTGATTTGGATGCATCTAGACGTCCTACATTTTGTTTCTGATGACTTAGTTGTCAATTATGAGTAGGAACCAGTGAGGAAGGGTGTATTGGGGGCAACTGTTGTTGCGGGTGAGCAAGGTAGGTACTAATTGCTGTATTTCTTTTCTTTTTCTTATTTTCGTTATAAAATAACCCTTTTAGCGAAAAAAAATATACATTATAAGATGATGATGTTTCCTTGCCAGCTTTGGTTAAGGAAGATCTAGCTTTAGATGCCTCTGGATGACCTAGATATTGCTTCTAAAGCTTGGTCCTCATATTTGTAATCCATTGCATCATGTTTTGCTTTGTAGGAAACTGGTGAGATTGGGTGTAATGGGGGCAACTATTGTTGCGGGTCATGTAATGGTGGTCCCCTAACCGGGTGTGTATTGTATTCTCTTTCGCTTCTCAACATAAATGACCTTTTAAAAAAGATTAACTGATGAAAATGATGAAATGAAAATTGTATTTTGAAAATTGAGGACTAAAACAACAAGAAATTCAATGTTACTATATGGTGTTATGAAAAGAATAGAAAGATGAGAATTTAACCCTATTATAGTAAATCATTCCCAATAGAGGGTTGGTACTTTGGAATGCACTTGTTTGTCAACCAAGGGTTGATAACTTGTAATCAGCCAATAGAATGGACCTTGAATATTAGTTCACGAGTTAAATACGAAAATTCCCATACTAAGATATTTCTCTTAGGTGTTTCTATGTTCTCACATATTTCAGTTGAACTATGGTTCAATTTAGTTCAGTTTTGTTTGACTACGGTGATGGGGCTAAACAATATGCTAGTATAAATTAAAGAAAAAAATATGACACTAATGGATCAAGAATTCAACGCACAAGCCACAACAGATATACAAGAATTTTTAACGTGGAAAAATCCGCAAGGGAAAAAACCACAGGACCGTTATTGGAATCCACCCAAACTTCCACTATCACTAATAATGATAATACAATCAACATCCCATCTCTAGATAACACTAGAGGAACACAAAGTCACAATCATATCATCAAATAAATGGAAATCTGAGAGAATGGAGAAAAGTCACCAGAGAGGCTTTCCAAGAACTGTGGTAAAATGATATTCTGACCGTTGGATATGAAGAGCTAGATGCCACGACCATTCCCTTCAAATCTCACTTCATTCCAGCAATATTTCACAGTTGGATTTGCCGGAGAAACCAGAAGATACCCACTTTCTTTTCTTCTCCCGCTTCTGCTCTCTCACTCTGTTTCTCAACTTTTTCTTTTTCTCTCTCCTGTTCACTTTTTACTTTTTGCGGCTGCTGTAGCTAAGGCAGCAAAATAGGTTTTCAAATAAACCCTATTTGGTTTTGGTTCACTTAAAGAAAACTGGGCCCCACATTATTGCAATGGGCCATGGGCCGTACCCAACATACGGGTCCAAATCAGCTTTGGTAGAAGTGCCTGCTCCTTTAAATCAGTAACTTTCAGGATTTTATGCTTCTACTTAGAAGATTTTAATCAGGATTTAGTTTGGATTTCTAAAGCTTTCCAAGAACTAACAAATGAATTGGATTGCTGAGTTTTATTTATGTCTTAAAGAGTTCTTTTCCTACTATATTTCATAGTTGCAACCTTCTAATTTCCCATTATGGAAGAATAAAGGCAGGCTGAATTATTGATAATTTGTTGCTATTCTGTGAAGAACATAATTGCTGTATTATCAACCAGACCTGGTGAATCGTATGCAGCTTGACATGGCATGTGATTTCTGTTAGAATGGTCAAATGGTTCAACATGTACCATCAAGAATTCTCAATGGGACTGGAGTTGAGTTTAAAGTCCTTTTTGGTTAGGATTTGGTTTGCTAGTTCCTAGGTTAAGTCAGTATTGATTTCCAAGTCAGAGTCTGCTTAATATTTCCTTCTTTAAATGAAGTAATGTTGATCTGAAGTCTTCACAATGAAACACTGAAGCTTCATGATGTAAACTATTTCTAGGGGGCAGCACAGGGCCTAGAGTTGCTTGACTCGCTTTCCCAACCACTACGTCCCCTAATTCCCCAAAGGATGGTTAGGTTATTTTTGCTATTCTCGTCAAGTCCAATTTAGGACATAACTGGGTGAGTCGTGCTAGATCTACTTTAGTTTTTTAATTGAGTCCTTAGTTTTTAAGTTTTTTAAAAAGTTTTGATTCGCTGCTACTGTTTTCTTGTCTCTTGCACGAGTGTTAAGAAGGGCTAGGTTCTTGCTGTGAGAGCTAAACACCTAGGGCTTAAGCGCTATGCTATTGACTGATAACCCCAACGGCTGAAGGAACCTTGTTGTTGTGAGCTAAATTCACCTATTCCTAACCTTCTTCTCTTGTTCAAAATCCTGCTGTTACAGTTCCTGAGTTGCAGCTGATGCTGAGACTGTAAAACTAAGTTTAGTTCACTCAATCACTCTCAAATCACCAGTTATAGGCTTGCTGCTTATGCTCCAATCGAACCATCCCAGATCTTGTAATCCATCCATTGGAGCTGAACCAAATATGGAGCAGTATTTTTTCTCCTTGTTGACTACAAACTGACACTGCCTGATTGAACTTCTACAATCTGGTCTGGTAAAACTGTTTGGTTACTCGGAATATGAAAACTAATCTAACTGTTTGATTACTTGAACTAAATGAATTCCAGTCTTTACTCAGTACAACCATGTGTTTAGTAGTTCTGTTTCTACAATTCTGTTCTGTCAAATGATATCCAGAAACAAGTGAAGAAATTTGAAGAGGATTACAACCCCTTCAAGTTTGTACGACTATTATGCTTCAGTTAGAAAAATTACACATTGCTTAGGCTTGAGGGATAGCATTTAGAATAGCCAAATGACTGTTTCATTGGTATGATTGGTTTGAGCAGGGCAGTAAAATTGGTTTTCCATGTACGTTTCATATATTCCCTTCATGGTTATGGTGTATTAGAACGAAGTTTAATTGATCTTTTAATAAGTTATTCATCTGAGTTGATCTACCATTTAATGGATAGAAGTTGGATTCAAAAATCACGGGATCGTGGATTCCGTGCAGGTAAGATTACAGTTCTGACAATAGAGAAGTAAGATTCCTGTCTTCTTTGTTTTTGAGATCTTAGGCATAAATATTTTCAGATTTGCTCTATTAGATTTCTTGCATCAAATGATAATTGTGACTCTGTTGTGTTCTGTGTGATTCAACACCAGGTCTACTATAGTGAACACTGAACAGAAGCTTACATTGCCTGTTGAGGTGATAGAAGGGAGGTGCGAAGTTAGAAGAAAGATAGATGTACCTCCTTCACATGGCCTTGCTGTCTTTGTACATATATTCTTTTGTGAACATTTATATTAACCTGATACAAGAGCTGTCAAGCGGGTAATTCATTTGTTACTAACTTGTCTCAACAATACAATTCTTTTAGTTGGTACTAACCCTTCATTAGATTTGGCATACAAACTCATTTTGAACTATATTGAAGCAGTTGATGGAAAGTCTGTGTTTTGTTTTTGCTATGGTCAAATTAGCATCTTCCTGTTGATTTGATGATATTTATCTTTGTGGACAGTTGCCAACTAATGTAAGACTAGACTCCTCAAAGGTTGATGAATCTACATCCAGAAAGAGAAAAGGCAAGAGCAAAGAAGGAGAAAGTGATCCTGGTGTCCTTGACAAACAAGTAGATGCATCTCAGAAAAGTAGCTTAGCCACTCTAGATATTTTTGTTGGTTGTGGTGGCTTGTCCGAGGGACTAGAGAAATCTGGTAACCTTCAATTTTGATCTCTTTCTTTTCCACCAAAAACTTCTTGGTGAGTTTCTGTTGGGATGCTTGGTGAATGATCATGCTGGTTTTAAATTTTTTAGGGGTTTCGGTAACCAAGTGGGCCATCGAGTATGAAGAGCCTGCTGGAGAGGCATTCCGTCTCAACCACCCAGAAGCTTTAACACTAATTAACAATTGCAATGTCATTCTAAGGTGGTTGATTTTTTTTCAATCTTAGTCCTCTTTTATTCATTGCTTGCTTGCTAAATTGTTGGAAATAGGAATAAACCATTGTTTGCATCCTTATTTGCTTTTTCTTCTAATTATGCGCATTAGTTTCCAGATAGTTATGTTTCAATTTCATTTGTTGATTCAACCTGAAAATGGGCTGCAATGCAAGGCCATAATGGAAAGATGCGGAGATATAGATGAGTGCATTTAAACTTTTGAGGCTGCAGAGTTGTCTAAACAGCTAGGTGATGAGATCAATAATTTGCCTCTCCCTGGTCAGGTGGACTTCATCAATGGAGTTCCTCCATGTCAGGTTTGTGTACCCTTTCCCCACTTGACCATGTTGTCTGCGACCAATAATGTTTATTTAAGTTGTTATTGTTGTTAATCAAGGCTCTCTTTATTTCCCCTCTTCTTTTGCAGGGGTTTTCTGGAATGAAAAGGTTCAAAATAGTTTTACCCAAAAAAAGAAAAAATAATAGTTTTACCAAAATAAAGAAAAAAAAAAAAAAAAAAAAAAGAAATGTTCAAAGTAGTTGGAGGATGATCTTTTTTTTTGGGCAACGAAGCTTTCTTTAGGACCTGTTTCGTTACGTGAATCTAAAGATTTCAAATCTCTGAATTCACAAATGGGAGATTTTACCCGTTTGATTTTGTGAATTCCTAGATTTGTGAAATCTAGAGATTCGCCTTTTTACACTAAAAACGTGAATTTGTAGATTTATGGGTATGAAGTGAAATCCAGAGATTTCATCCCTATTATCAAAGCGTTAAACATTTGAACCATAATTCAATAAATATTTTTTTTGGATAAATCTACAAATGTCATTCCAAAAATTCTAGCTAACCAAACAGATAATTATATGAACCATGACTTTGGGCTTGTTTGGTAACATGAATCTAGAGATTTCAAATCTCTGGATTCATGAATTTGAGAACTATACCCGTTTGGTTGTAAAAATATCTAGATTCATGAATTCTATAGATTCACCTTTTTACACTAAAAACGTGAATCTTTAGATTTATAGGTAAGGGGTGAAATTCAGAGATTTCAAAAAAGCTATACATTTGCACATTCACAAAAATCACGTCGATCAAATAGTTTTTTAGGATTGAATCCACATATTTCATTCCACAACCAAACACTTAATTTTATAAATTATGACTCCATAGATTTGAAGTCTATAGATTTGAAATCTCTAGATATTTGAAATCTCCAGACTCATGTAACCAAACAGGCCCTAGAGATTTGAAGTCTCCGATTTTAAATCTACCAGACTCAAGTAACCAAACAGGCCCTTAAGACGCCAAAGTCGAGGAGGCAGAAATACAAATGTTCTGCAACCAGGGAGTGGATATAGGTCAAGTAGTCGAGCTCATCACTGACTTGGTCTTCCTGGCTAGGCGATCCTCAATAGTGTTAATACGCCTAGGAATATAGAGGAAATTACACTCCTTCAATTGCCTTTATTCAAAGCCCAATCATTATGGGTCTTCTACAAACTCCATAACATATAGATGCTCAGGCTGATGTGTTTGAGCTCGTACCAAACTGGGCTTGCATTAACAGCTCAAGCCACCAACTCACCACAGAAAGTGGTTCATTGTTCCTTTATATATATAGTGATGCAAACAATTACAGCCATTCAAAGTCTGCGACGTCCGGGTTAGGTTAGTTTCCGCATCATCCAATTTCAAAGATTTATATACTTTTAAGATTGTATTCACAAAACGGACCCCAAGTTTCATCTTCATCTGTAATCATCTGTTAGAGAATCACCATTTTCAGTCATTACTCTACTAATAAAATGTTATAATTATCACAAGGACTGATACTCATAATCCCATGGGATGGGGGGGAAGGCGTGGAGGGTCAAATTTGTAAACCCAAGTCCTCCTTGATCTTACTACCTCTACATAGAAGGCTGCCACAATTGTGCCAGATGCACATCCAATTATGTATTTGAATTGTTAAGTATATGTGAATTAGATGATGTGCATCGAGGTTCAAGAGTTTCATTAGTTCCAGATCTTCTCGTTGAATTTTAATTTTGGGCATTTTTGGTAGATTTTCATTCTTGACTTGGTTTCTAAATCCAATTGTTCTTTGTTAACTCATTTTTCAATTAATTAATTGATTAATCATTTTAGATGGAAGAGGTGACTAGTTAATTCAGTGGATTAACATAAAAACCTATGGTTGCTCTAGTTTTGCTCCCCCACTACCATATCTTCTTCTCCCCCATTGCAAAAGCAAAGCTTACCTAGAGCAATTAGGGTTTCTGGCAATGAAGGAGTATTTCGAAATGAAGTTGCTGTGGTGGTTTTCAATTTTAGTATTTTTTTAGATGTTAAAACCAACTTTGAGGCTGAATTGGAAACTTGCACTCACATATTACGTTGGGCAAGGCATTTACAAATTAAAAAGCTTTGGGTAGAAAGTGATTCAAAAACTGTGGTGACTTTAATACAGCAGAAGAAAATACCTTGGTATATCTTTCATATGTGGAGAGAGTTACAAGAATATTTGTTGAGATTGGAAGATTTCACATTGCTATCGTGAAACTAATATAGTGGCAGATTTTTTGGCAAATTCGGCAGATAGGACAGGAACTTCTGATATTAACATTCCTTGGTCAGCTTCAATCCTTAATGAACTTGATGTGGATGTCTCTAGACGTCCTAGATTTCGTTTTATAAGTTAGTGGTTTTCTAATCTGAGCAGGAACCATTGAGGAACGGTGTATTGGGGGCAATAGTTGTTGCGGGTAAAGGAGGTTGGTTTCTTATACGGTATTAATTGATGTATTTTTAATATTTTTTCTTCGCTTAATATAATGATCCTTTTAGCGAAAAAAAAATCAATGTTCACATTCCAAATCTATTTTATCATCAATTTAATCACTTTTCTTTTTCTTATCAATGAATAGATCTCTTTACTTGTACAACTTAGATGTCTCTAATTATTTTAACAAGTGCAGATAGCTAGCTTTTAGTCGCTTATTGGATAGAATTTTTGCTTACATAATGAACTCTTGGACTAAAACTATTGGCTAGCACAACAGTTTAATGAGCTTCTAAGGACCTGCTTTTTGGACTTGTGGATTGAATAACTAATTAAAACTATACTATGGCTTTGTTAGGATTAGGCATCATAATGGCGTTGTGGGCTTTGAGGAATCAAAGTATTTGTCTTGCAGATGGAGTAATGGTTCGAAACTAGGCACGAGCTCCATCAGCATCAAGCATCATAACAGTAACATGGGTTTTTAGATTAATCACTAAATTTGTCCAACAGATGAAATAATGGCTCAAAATTGGATACTAGAAAGAGGGAACTAAAGAAAGGTCCAGTTAGACTACATAGGAACAAAGCTCAGCAGGGCTTTGCCCAGAGAGAGAATCCAAAAGGGAGGGTCAAATTGTGATAAGGGAGGGTTACCCCTAGTTATAGTAAATCTAGAGCCCCTCACCCTCCAAAAGGGTTTGGTTGTGGACAATAGGGTTCAATAGTTATATTGGGATCCATTAGGCTTGATTCAATTGTTGGTTGCTTTGAAATTTAGAAATAAAGCAAGGGGGTAGCGTAGGAATTCAATTTGGAGAAAGTGTTGAATCATAGTTAGACGTGTCAATTGGTAGGTTTGGTCTTGTTACAGTTTAGTTTCATTAGTTTCGGCGTGTGAATTTGCAATGGCTTGGATCGATTTGGCATTGGTATCTTGTTATTAGGTTGAATTTAATTTACTTAGTTCCATTTTAAATATCATCAAAGAAATGCTTCCAACAAAAGTGTCAACTTCAGCACAATCACATAGCAACATAACTACGGAAGACGATTAGCATTGAAATTTTATAATGGAGATTTTGGTTTGTTGTGGTTTTTTATTGGGGTCGATCAGCTTGGTTTCGATTATGGTTTTGGGGTTTGAGTCATTGGGTTCAACTTGAGCACCAATGGTTGTTCAATTTGATTTGATTTGATTTGGGATAATAACCACTTAAGGACCTGTTTGGTTACACGAATCTGGATATTTCAAGATTCATGAATGCGAAATTTATACCATTTGGTTGTGAAAATCCTTGGATTAATGAAATCTAGAGATTCATCTTCTTACACTAAAAACGTGAATCTGTAGATTTATGGATTTGAAAATCTTTGGATTTCACCCCTACTATAAAAGCGCTAAACATAGGCGCATTCACAAAGATTACGTTGACCAAAGAATTTTTCAGCATATTTATCAAATAGTTGATTTTATGAATTATGACTCCATAGATTTGATATCTCTGAATATTTGAAATCTCCAGACTCATGTAACCAAACAGGCCCTAAACCAACCTTGTAAGATTTTGATTCTACTTAAATAATTTGGGTCTGGAGTCTAGGCTACTTTCTTGGTTCAACTTTTAGATTGATACCTTTTTTTTTTTTTTTTTGGGTAACCTGATTGATACATTTAAAGGTAAAGTAATGGGTAATTACGATGTAAAAGGGAACCTTAGCTATGCAAAATTTGATTGTTAATAAGGTAGGTGAACAAGGCCATTATTGGAATTTCATTTTGGTTACCTTCTTTCTTTTTCTAGGTGGGGGTGGGGGGAGGGGAGAACTATAGTCATACATAGGGAACCCCTTTCTCATTCTGCTTTGTGCAGAAAAAGAGCCATAGAGTAAGCGGAGAAAAAGAGAGAAAAAAGAATCGTTGTCTGTGAAGGTCCTCTTGAAGGGGGATTTTGCATCACTACAGATGAGAGGGCGTTGGGAGGATCAAAAGTGAAAACAAAAGGAAAGAGGGTGGATTTGAGGGTGGGTGTGGGGAGGTGAAGGAAATCCAAAGGGTGAAGCAAAGGAATCGGAAGAACTGAAGTCAAAATTTGAAGGCGCAAGTAGATGAGAAGATCTTCTTCAATAGGTAGTTTCTCTCTTATATTGTACTTCTGATTTGAGAATTCTTAGCCATTTTACTTTATTTTTATTTTTGGGATTAGGGTTTCAAATCCGAAAAAATTAATCTTTTTAAATAGGTAATTTCTCTCTTATATTGTACTTCTGATTTTAGAATTCTTAGCCATTTTACTTTTGTCTTTATTTTTGGGATTAGGGTTTCGAATCCGAACAAATTAAAAAGAGGAGAGAGAGAGAGAGAGAGAGAGAGAGAGAGAGAGAGAGAGAGAAGTGGAGGGAAGGGGAACTAAGATGGAAGTGTTAGAATTAGACCTGTAAATAAATAGCTGAAATCCTCCTCCGAATTCGCATTCGTATTTGTTTAAGGGAATCCCTATCCGATATTTTTCTTACCGGAAAATATCCATATCCGTCTACTAAGTAACCAAATTCGAATTACGATAATTGCTTATCGGATCGATAATATCTGGATAAAAATTTACCCGTATAAAATTTTCAACCTTTTTCTCTGAAAATGGATGATAATTGGATTCGAAAACCGGTAATCGGTAATTCTGATTATCCGGTTAGAGTAAAGTATAAAACATACTCTAAAAAAAGGGGCTAATCTGTAGGATTCAGAAACTGATAATCGGTAACCGGATAATCATAAATCAGATGTAAAAGAAATAAAATAATGACAATCACAAATAAAAAATCGGATAGTTTATCGGATTAGATTATTATCGGATATCAGATAAAGTTTCGGATTCGAATTCGGATGCCTTCTTTAAATTTCTGCCAGATTCGGATGGCGGTTTTGCTAATTGGATTCTGATTTGGATACTAGTGTATTCGAGCCGAATCTGATCCGTTTATAGGTCTAGTTAGAATGGGAGAAACAAAAAGAATACAGGTAAAGGAAACAAAAGTTAGATCCTTAAAAGGGTCTATTGTGGCATTTTTGAACTAGGACTTTCCCCCTTATTTTGTTCGGATGGGACCAAATATAAATGTTCTGAATATATAATAAGAGCCTAAGCAATAGCAAGATAAAAAATTATGTTTAGGTAAATCAGTTGGTTACATACCCATTTCCTACTTGGGGAATTGAAGTTTCATAATCAATGTTCATGTTAAGTAAGTGTAAATTTATAATATGTTAATATTTTATTTTACATGCTATCAAGTTAATACGGAACTTAATATGATTTACTACTAACTCTAGCAAGGGAGGAGTTTTGTCATCTACTGGTAAATGCAAATACAATTATCTTCCTTAATTATTTTCTCTTTCTTTTCATCATCATTAAACCAGTCATAAGGACAGGGGGCTCCTTGGCCAAGAGAATTGGGGGAGTGTGTGGAAGGTATGGAGGGACAATAGCGTAAAACCAAGACCTCATTGATCTTACTGCCTCTTGGCTACCGCAATTTGCCAAAAGCACGTCCACTTATGTATTTGAATAGTATATATACATTAGATGATGATGATGTTTCCTAGCCAGCTTTGGTTAAGGAAGATCTAGCTTGTGATGCCTCTGGATGACCCAGATTTTGCTTCTAAAGCTTGGTCCCTCGTATTTGTAATCTATTGCACCGTGTTTTGCAAAGGGAATTGGTGAGATTGGGTGTAATGAGGGCAACTTCTGTTGTGGGTCAAGTGATGGTGGTTCCCTAACCTGGTGTGTATTGTAGACTCTTTCGCTTCTTATTATAAATGACCTTTTAGAAAAGATTAACTGATGAAAGTGCTGAAATATTGAGAATTGTATTTTGAAAATTGAGGACCAGAACAACAAGAAATTCAATGTTAGTATATGGTGTTATGAAAAGAATAGAAGTACAACAATTCAACCGTATAATAGTAAACCATTCCCAATAGAGGGTAGGTACTCGATGAGGCACATAATAAATCCTTGCATGGCCTTCAGGAATATGTGGCTTGTTGTTGCTTTCCCGTTAGCTCCGGAGATTATCTTTGGGGCGGGGGGATATTCCACCACAGCAATTAGTGTTGGAGATGGCTTCCTATCCTAGCACATTCCATTGGCAAGCCTAGTCTTCCATGATTGTTATAAGTTGATGCTTGACATGTACCCACTAACCTTGTGATGAGGCACATGTGGCCATTATTGATGGTGTACATCACCTTTGTTATGTAAAAAAAAATTAGAAAGATGAATAGACCAAGTCATTTTGTTTAATTTGAAATTTAAATGTTTGTAATCATGTTTATGTAGCTTGTTTCCTCTAAGTTTTTCATATAAAATAAGCATAATTTTTGTTTATTATTCTTGTCATTACATATAAGTTCATCCCTCCCCTCCCCACCACCCCCTCCACCCCCAAAAAAAAAAAAAAAAAAAAAAAAAATTTGTTGTGCCCAATGGCCTTCAAAGCAATAAAGCTTGATCAAGATACTTTGTAGTTGAGAATTTAGTAATGATTGAGTACTATCTTTTTTTCTCTATGTCATCAAAATTGAGTGTAAATACAATTCCTCTTGTATGGAGATGAAACATTGTCGTCTAATATCTATTTTTGTCGAATTTAAACACCTTTGAATTAATTCCTCCATGCACTTGATTTGTAATTTAGTATATTCATTGTATGTTGGGACTTATTACCTTATTTGGGTTTGCACCATTACACAAAATCCTCAAAAATTGGCTTGGGTTAGCCATGTACGTTATGATTTAAAACATGGTGGATCTCTATGGGCTATTTATGTTTTTTTTTTTTTTGGGATGAATTGGGCTATTTATGTTATAGATCATAGTTATCAATTTAATCTAGTTTATAGTGGTTAATCCATTATTTGGCATATGATTGCTTAAAACATCCATTTTTAACATATTTAATTGTAATCTCTTTTTTAGAGTTGAAAATTTACTTGAACAAAGAAAATGCTTAAGAGAAGAGATGGAATCATGGAAGAGCACTCTTTCCAAAGACATGAGCTATAAAAAGAAGAAAATAGAGGGATATACTATCGGATCAATGATTTACCAGGTATGTCCCATGAAGCTTCAGTCTTAAAAGTATTTTCTATTAGGGAAACATCCACCTTTGTTGTTTGTGGTTTCCCTATATACCTGCTCGTTTTGTTGTTGGTGGCAGTCATCTTGGTTATAGTTATTTTGTTCTGGCTTAGATTGAATTCTTTCCTTTTCATTTAAGCAATTTCCTTTCTAATGGATTCTTTTGGATATTTTTTCTTATAGAAAGATACTAGTTTTCTATTGCTCTTATGTTTGAACTTTGAACAAATTTTTCTTAATTGACCTCCTTGCATGTTTGTTGGAGCTTGCAATGGGCTGTGGAATATATACATGGAATAATTTTTGGATACTACAATTCTTTTAAGGGCAACTCAAAGTTGAACACTCCAAGGTTTAGCCTAGGTCAGGTTCTATTAAAAAAAAATCACAGTTTGAATTTGGCTCCGCTGCAATATCTAAAGATGACTGACTAAGGACATATGCCGCTAGGTCATTAAAAGATTGCGCTTGGTAACACTAAGGATGTTTTAGGTTCAAGCCTCTATCTCTCCACACTCCCCCCACCCATTCTTAGAACCTATAGGCTCTTGATCCTAGTGACTGGGTTGATGATGACAAAAAACAATAAACAGGTTCTGTTAGATTAATTATTTATATGATAAAAATGCCCTCACTTGCCCTTTCTTTCACATTTACAAACCTCAAACCTATAAAGTAAATATTATCTGGAAAGAACTTACAAAGAATGATTCTGATTTTCATGTTTGAGAGGTGTATTGCCAAATATTATTGAATTCAACTTTCAAGAGTTCAATAAGTATCAATTTGTTACCAAATTTAATATATATATATATATATATATATATATATTATATATATATATTGACAAAGATTCTGGTACTGAGGTTTTTGTTTAACAAGCTAGAATTCTTAATGAAATATGACAGATTCAAACAAAAATTTGGAGAAGAATAGATTGAGCAGGAAGAGAACATCATCAGTTAAGAGGAAAGCTTTTCGTTGTCTTGATGAAGGACAAGCAACATTGGGTTATGAGACTACTCAGGTGTCCAGACACGTTTTGATGGGTCATTCTCCAATGATGGAGGTAGTCATGGAAATCCCCAATTTCTCGCTGGGCTTCCGTTATTATCTGGTGGACTCTTTAGGTGATTTATTGCTGGTTCTAAGGAATCTTGGATGTGTATATGCAAGAAAGGCTTTTCACAATTGATAAGGTGGATCTTGAGCAAAAGAATTTGGTGGAGCTTCAAAAGACATAGGCAACAATTGTCTGTTCGTTGACCGTAGAACTTTAGTATCTCTAGCTGCCTCTGATGTTCCTGGATGTGATGTTAATCACATCTACTCTATTCTTAACATCTCCATCGTCATTTTAGGGAGCCATTCATGCATTATGAAGTGGGAGTATCCACCATTGAAAATCGAACTTGCGAATGTTTGAATTACTGCAATGATCGCAGTATAATTGCACAATGTTCCATTTGGTATTCAAAGTATCAGTGGAGCCGTAGATTGTGATTCAGGATCCTGACTCTGGTGAAAGAGTTGATGTTTTGGAAGGGTTTTGGAGGTATCTTGATGCATGTTTGTGTAAATGAAACATATTTATATGAGCTCGACTTCAGTACTGTGCAATTAATGCTCAGCACTATACTGTGAAGAAATTTTGATCTCGACCGTTCGTTTTTTAAATGTGTGAAAACAGCATGCTTTTTGGAATTGGCTACAGGTGCGCATTGCGCAGCACCCAAGTTTATATTTATATTGTCATTGTGAATATTTCTTCTATTATACTGTAAAAGTCTCATATTTGTGGTACCTTACAGTGTAACTTTTTATCCATGTACATAATCATTTCTTGATGAGCTGAGTTATGTAGTTTCTTAGTCAGATGCAAATTCGTTTTGGAATGTGATCATTGTTGAAAAATTATATATATATATATATATATATATATATATATATATATATATATATATATATATATGTGTGTGTGTGTGTGTGTCAGTAGTAGGTAGTTGCCACGAATGAATGGCTTCATATTTATATATCTACCTGATTGAAAACGAATTCTTTTGTTAATGGGATGCTGCTATAGTTACATGTGAATGGATGATGATAGATTGTACTCCTTTTTCAACATGATTGTAGTTTAATACATGAACCTAGGTCAATCTACCTGACATGTTCCATGATAGTAAT
The DNA here is from genome assembly GCF_041222555.1 of Hakea prostrata. NCBI lineage: Eukaryota > Viridiplantae > Streptophyta > Magnoliopsida > Proteales > Proteaceae > Hakea > Hakea prostrata. The sequence continues at coordinate 277,459 of NW_028291143.1, forward strand.
TATCGATCATAAAACTTAAGGTGATAAAATGTAAATAAAACTGCTTACCCAACGGTAAGCATGTGTTGCTTTTTACACTGGTTTAGAGTATACATCAGGTAGAATAATGTAACAGCATTGTGAACTTCTACATATGAGCATTGGATACTAGAAAGAGGGAACCAAAGAAAGCTCCAGTTGGATACACAATTAGGCAACGTTTTGACGGACTATATAAGAACAAAGCTCAGCAGGGCTTTGCCCATACCCTAAAACTTAAAAGCTCCAAAAATTGAAAATAGAAAAAGAAGAAGAGGCAGAGAGAGAGAGCAAAATTTGAGAATAGAAAAAGAAGAGGCAAAAAGAGAGAGAGAGAGAGAGAGAGAGAGAGAGAGAGAGAGAGAGAGAGAGAGAGAGAGAGAGAAAGAGAATCCAAAAGGGAGGGTTCACTTGTGATAAGGGAGGGTTAACCCGAGTTATAGTAAATCTAGAGCCCCGTCACCCTCCAAAAGGGTTCAATTGTGGACAATAGGGTTCAATAGTTATATTGGGATCATTAGGCTTGATTCAATTGTTGGTTGCTTTGAAATTTAGAAATAAAGCGAGGGGGTAGCGTAGGAGTTCAATTTGGAGAAAGTGTTGAATCATAATTAGACGTGTCAATTGGTAGGTTTGGTCTTGTTACAGTTCAGTTTCATTAGTTTTGGTGTGTGAATTTGCAACAGCTTGGGTCGATTTGGTATTGGCCTCTTGTTATTAGGTTGAATTTAATTTGCTTAATTCCATTTTAAATATCATCAAAGAAATGTTTCTGACAAAGTGTCAACTTTAGCACAATCACATAGCAACATAACTACGGAAGATTGTGAACATTGAAATTTTATAATGAGGATTTTCGGTTGTTATGGTTTTTTATTGAGATAGATCAGCTTGGTTTCGGTTTTAGTTTTGGGGTTTGAGTCATTGGGTTCAACTTGAGCACCAATGGTTGTTCAATTTGGTATGATTTGATTTGGGATAATAACCATTTAAGGGCCTGTTTTGATACATGAATCCAAAGATTTTTAGATTCATGAATGCGAAATTTATACTTGATTGGTTGTGAAAATCCCTGGATTCATGAAATCTAGAGATTCATCCTTTTACACTGAAAGCGTGAATTTGTAGATTTATGGGTATGAAAATCTCTAGATTTCACCCCTACTATAAAAGCGCTAAACAATTGTGGATTCACAAAAATCACGTTGACCAGATAATTTTTCTATAAATTATGACTCCATAGATTTGAAATCTCTAAATATTTGAAATCTCCAAATTCATGTAACCAAACAGACCCCAAACCAACCCTGTAAGATTTTGATCTACTTGAATAATTTGGGTCTACAGTCTAGGCTACTTTTCTTGGTTCAACTTTTAGATTGATACCTTTAAAGGCAAAGTAAATGGGTAATTGGTAATTATGATGTATAAGGGAACCATAGCTATGCAAAATTCGATTGTTAATGAGGTAGGTCAACAAGGACATTATAGGAATTTCATTTTGGTTACCTTCTTTCTTTTTCTAGATGGGGGTGGGGGTGGGGGGAGGGGAGAATGATAGTCATACATAGGGAACCCCTTTCTCATTCTGCTTTGTGCAGAAAAAGAGCCATAGAGGAAGGGGAGAAACAGAGAGGAGAAAAGAATCTGTGTTTGTGAAGGTTCTCTTGAAGGGGGATTTAGCAACATCATCCAAATATTTTCATATCAATAACTTAAGATTTAAAAATAAAAGAAAAAATCAATCCATCCAATCTCATCCATCTCATACATTCTCATATCACCAGAGGAACTCATTGTAGTGGAGTCTCTTCTACCCAGAGAAACTCTTATTATTGGACCTCCAGAAACAGAAACAACCTCTCTAGCTGCCAACACAAGAATGTCTGCACAAGAAACTTGCCCAGGACATTCTGCTTCAACCATTGATTTTACTGCTGCAATTGTCTTTGTTTTTCGAATTCCAAAATTTTTACTAGAAGCCATCTCTGATAGCATTTCCCCATTAATTGATTCAAGAAGAATGGAAGCATCACAACCCTGATGAGATTTTTGATTAATTAGAGAACATAATTACTTAGTTATATGCAGAGTGAAAAAGAGAGAGAGATACCTGGACTTGGCAGTCATGGAACATTAACCTCAACAAAGCAGCAGGTGAAGTTAGATCTTCAAGAAAGATTGGTGCAAGTGCTGTCTCCACAATGGTCTCAGCTTGTGGACATGATTTTTCATAGAAATAATATGAAGTTGATTTCCATCAACACCGAGAAAGCTATAAAGGAAACTGAAAGGGAGAATGAAATCTTTGTAGTGAATTCTTCCAAGAGCACATTTACATACACGAGGCTTCAGTACAAAATTCATGATTTTGTATATGTAAGCCCTCATCACTTTGGGAACAATGCAGAGGACCAGGGAACTTTCAAGGGTGGGAGAAATGTTGGCTTAAAAGCTTATGTTATATGCCAGCTGCTTGAGTTTGATGTCCCAAACATATCCAAGAAACTTGACCCAAAATCAGCCAAAGTCAAAGTCAGGAGATTCTTCAGACCAGACGATGCATCGCCAGAAAAAGCTTACAGTTCTGACAATAGAGAAGTAAGATTCCTGTCTTCTTTGTTTTTGAGATCTTAGGCATAAATATTTTCAGATTTGCTCTATTAGATTTCTTGCATCAAATGATAATTGTGACTCTGTTGTGTTCTGTGTGATTCAACACCAGGTCTACTATAGTGAACAGAAGCTTACATTGCCTGTTGAGGTGATAGAAGGGAGGTGCGAAGTTAGAAGAAAGATAGATGTACCTCCTTCACATGGCCTTGCTGTCTTTGTACATATATTCTTTTGTGAACATTTATACGAACCTGATACAGGAGTTGTCAAGCGGGTAATTCATCTGTTGCTAACTTGTCTCAACAATACATTAGATTTGGCCTACAAACTCATTTTGAACTATATTGAAGCAGTTGATGGAAAGTATGTGTTTTGTTTTTGCTAAGGTCAAATTTGCATGTTCCTGTTGATTTGATGATATTTATCTTTGTGGACAGTTGCCACCTAATATTAGACTAGACTCCTCAAAGGTTGATGAATCTACATCCAAAAAGAGAAAAGGTAAGAGCAAAGAAGGAGAAAGTGATCCTGGTGTCCTTGACAAACAAGTAGATGCAACTCAAAAAAGTCGCTTAGCCACTCTAGATATTTTTGCTGGTTGTGGTGGCTTGTCCGAGGGACTAGAGAAATCTGGTAACCTTCAATTTTGATCTCTTTCTTTTCCACCAAAAACTTCTTGGTGAGTTTCTGTTGGGATGCTTGGTGATGATCATGCTGGTTTTAATAATTTTAGGGGTTTCGGTAACCAAGTGGGCCATCGAGTATGAAGAGCCTGCTGGAGAGGCATTCCGTCTCAACCACCCAGAAGCTTTAACACTGGTTAACAATTGCAATGTCATTCTAAGGTGGTTGATTTTTTCCAATCTTAGTCCTCTTTTATTCATTGGTTGCTTGCTAAATTGTTGGAAATAGGAATAAACCATTGTTTGCATCTTTATTTGGTTTTTCTTCTAATTATGTGCATTAGTTTCTAGATAGTTATGTTTCAATTTCATTCGTTGATTCAACCTGAAAATGGGCTGCAATGCAGGGCCATAATGGAAAGATGCGGAGATATAGATGAGTGCATTTCAACTTTTGAGGTTGCAGAGTTGTCTAAACAGCTAGGTGATGAGATCAATAATTTGCCTCTCCCTGGTCAGGTGGACTTCATCAATGGAGTTCCTCCATGTCAGGTTTGTGTACCCTTTCCCCACTTGACCATGTTGTTTGGGACCAATAATGTTTGTTTAACTTGTTATTCTTGTTAATCAAGGCTCTTTTTCCCCCCTCTTCTTTTGCAGGTTTTTTTCTGGAATGAACAGGTTCAATCAGAGCACTTGGAGTAAAGTCCAATGTGAGATGATACTGGCATTCTTGTCCTTTGCTGACTACTTCAGGCCAAGATTCTTCCTCCTGAAGAATGTGAGGAACTTCGTATCATTTAACAAGGGATTGTTGAACTCTGATCAAGAAATGTATCCCAGTTTGTTGGCATTGGAAACATTTTGGCTTGTTGGTATATGTATTATTGAAAGTGACACATTTACATTTGTAAAATTGAATTTGGATTGATGGAATTGGATCTTCATTTGTAAAATTGAATTTGGCTTTTAGGAACCAATTTTTTTTTTAATCAAAAAAATTTATCCTGGCATTTGTAAAACGCCGGCATAGGTAACATGTGACAGCGTTTATTAAAAATGCCGGTAATAAACTTAAAAGCCATAATAACGGCATTTATAAAAACTGCCGGGAAACTAATGCTTAAGTCTTCAATGGCGTTTCCTAAACGCCGCAATAAATAACTTTTAACGGCATTTGTAGAAAGCACCGGCAAAAATAGCCTACAGCAGTGTTTAGGAAACGCCGCAACAAATAATTTTTAACGGAATTTTTAGAAAACGCCAATAAAAATAGCCTACTACGGCGTTTAGGAAATGGCATAGTAAATAACTTTTAACAACACTTTTATAAAACACCAGCAAAAATAACCTACGGCAGCGTTTAGGAAATGCCGCAATAAATCACTTTTAACGGCATTTTTAGAAAACGCCGGTAAATGTGTCATCGTAAGTCACCATTCCCGGCATTTGCATTTAGTGCCACGGTAACAATACGGCAGTGCTTTTGCCAGCTTTTTTTTGTGGCATTTTTGAAATGCCGGGAAAGTTTTATAGCGGCACTTTTTGAAGGCGCTTTGTGACTCGGATAATTGCGGGAATGTTAAGAAAGGTTAGAATTCTTAAAAAACCTTTCTCTCTAAACATAGTTTGCCCTTTTTCTTGTAGTGAAGGATCCTGCGGGTAACTTCAATTTGATCCCATTTAATCTAAATAAAGAGGCCCTAAATTTGGCTCTCCTAAATCACCCGTGGGTGACTCAAAGAATCAAAATGCGAAATCTTTTGCAAGGGATCGCACCACTATCTTCTATACTAAAGTGAAACATTAATACAAGAAAACAAGAGCATCCAAGATACCTAACACTTTTCCTTTTCAAGATCTCACAAAATAAGAAAAGAGAAATTCCCACAAACTATATTTAGAGAGAAAGGTTTTTTAAGAATTGTAACCATTCTTAACATTCCCGCAATTATCCGAATCACAAAGCACCTTCGATTGGTTGGGATCTACTCTTCTCCTTGGTTTCTCCTCTTCCCAAAGCCTCCGCCTTGTTCTAGCATAAAAAAGATGCATTTAGAGGTGAGTTACAACCTAAAAATAGGGTTTATAAACCGAAAATCCCGATTCTGCCCCATAACTGAAAACTAGGTGGGGGGTTGGGTCACTCAATTGGCCCACACTATCGGTCCATGGTTGGACCCCCATCTGAACTCTGATTTTGATGATTTTTGGCTTGATGGAACGGTCTTTCGATGACCTTCGTTTGGATACCTTAATCTCATCAATTAGACTCTCCATCCCCGGTCTATGGACGTTCCAAAATCACCCTTTTTACACCATCGTGATTGATCTTCTCTCTTCTCTCAAACTCTAGGAGAGTTGTTGAGTCATCACAAGGGTCATCCACAATCATCGGGTCCATTTTCGAACCTTCGGGCTTGACTTGAATGGCCCACAGTTGTCGCCATCTTGAGGTCCGGGTTCTCAGTCTTGAAACCACGGGTTAAAGGGGTAGAAATCTGGGGGATTTCACATTTCTCCACCCTTAAAAGAAATTTCGTCCTCGAAATTGGCATTCCTAAGGCACCAAAGAGGATAGGATACTTCGCTCACCTTTCATCCTCTTTCTCCCACGAGGCTTCTTCTACTTTATTATTCTTCCACCTAATCTTCTCCAAAGGAATGGTTCGATTTGGAGTTGCTTGTCCTTTTGGTCCAATATCTCAGCAGTCTCTTCTTCATAAGACAAATCCGCACTCAATCCTTCATGTTCTTGTGGTAATAGGTTTTCCGGGTTCTCTATGCATTGACGAAGCATAGAAATGTGGAACACTCTATGTACACCTGCCAAATACGTCAGAAGTGCCAACCGATATCCAACCTTCTCTATAATCTCAAAAGGACCAATATATCTTAGACTGAGCTTCCCCTTAATATTGAACCTCATCACAACTCTCATTGGTGAGACTTTCAAAAAAGCCCTTTCGCCTACTTGAAATTCAAGGTCTGTCCTTTTTTTATCTACATAAGACTTCTGCCTAGACTGAGCTACCTTGATTCTTTCTCTAATCAAGTCAACCATAGCTCCAGTGGCTTCTGTCAACTAAGGGCCCAAAACTTTTTGTTCTCCAGCTTCATCTCAACTTCCACTCATGTCAACTACACAAGCACTAAGCATGTCTTCCAAGATTTGAATGGTTCTTTCAGATTGTCCATCCGTTTGGGGATGATGAGTTGTACTCAAACTCAGCTGGGTACCCAAAGCTTTTTGCAGACTCTTCCAAAATCTCTTTTCTAATATCTTCATCCACCAGTACACATATTCTTCCTCTTTACATTAGAGCATTATTGGAAGACAAAGAGAAATCAATCACCTCTTGAGAATCTGTAGAAATCTTCTCTAGCTTCTCTTGCAACAATGGATCCGAAGGCTACAAGGTAATGATCCTGTCTCTTAGGGTAGGCCTTGCTGTCAAAGCAGCAAGGATCACATCAAAACCTTCTGGTACAATCTCCAACTCTAACTCCATGATAGAGTTCAACAAAGGCTTGCTAAGTGCATTAAGATCAATCACTCCTCGAGTGCTCTTCCTACTCAAGGCATCGGCCACTACATTTGCTTTGCCTGGATGATACTGGATATCGCAATTATAGTCCTTTACTAGCTCCAACCACCGACGTTGTCTTATATTCAACTCCTTCTGAATTTCAAGCTCTTATGGTCAGTGAACAATGGCTATCTTTTCTCCATAAATATACTGGCACCATATTTTCATAGCAAAGACCACTGCAACCAACTAAAGATCATGAGTGGGATAGTTGTGTTCATAATCCTTAAGTTGCTATGATGCATAAGCTACCACTTTCCCGTGTTGTATCAATACACAACCAAGACCGATCTTCGATGCATCATTGTAAACCATCAAGCCTCTATAGTTATCAGGTACAATCAAAACCGATGCATTATTCAATCTCCTCTTCAACTCTTGGAAGTTCTTTTCACACAATTCATTCCATATGAACTTCACACCTTTCTTTGTCAACCCGACCAGTGGGGCGGATAACCTAGAGAAATTTTCAATGAATCTCCTATAGTATTCCACAAGTCCCAAGAAACTTCAATTTTGGTAACCAACTTGGGTTGATCCCAATCCGCCACTGCCTTGACCTTATCTGGATCCACTTTGATTCCATCTGTGGATACAACATAACCCAAGAACATTACTTTTGAAAGCCAAAACTCACACTTGGAAAAATTCGCATACAACTTCTTCTTTCTCAACCATTGCAAAGCAAACCTTAAGTGTTTGACATGCTCTTTCTCATCTGTAGAATAAATCAAGATGTCATCAATAAAACTATTATAAATTTGTCTAAGACATCATGAAATATCCTATTCATTAAATCCATGAAAGTGGCTGGTGCATTAGTAAGGTGTCCAGGTGATGCTATTCGGCCTTACAATTCCCAGCTGCAAGTCAATTTTATAGGATATCGAGCCTCCCTTCAGTCAAACAAATCATCAATCCTCGGTACAGGATATCTATTCTTAATAGTAAGCTTGCTCAACTCTCTCTAGTCGATACACATCCTCATACTTCCATCCTTCTTCTTCACGAATGGAGATACACTAGGTTGAATGAAACCTCTTCTTGACGAACAACAACGGAGTGCCTTGAAGTTCTTTCAACTCCATGGGTGCCATCCTGTACGATGCTTTGGATACAGGTGCAGCTCCAGGTACCAGTTCAATGGCAACTTCCAACTCTCTTCTTGGGAGTATTCCGGGTAATTCGTCAGGAAAAACATCCTTGAAGTTCTTCACTACTTCAACGTCTTCAATGGACTTCACTTCCTTCTTTTCTTTTATGGAAGAACAAAATTTAGCACCCCACTAGTTCCTTTGTTTGGAGTGCCACCACTATAGTCTTTTCATAGTGCTTTCCCAAATCACCTTGGAACTCGAAAACTGGGTCATCAACGGGATAAAATCGAACTTTCTCCTCAGAACATGAGATGATTGCCTTGTGTGCTATCAGCCAATCCATGCCTAAGATTGCACTAAAGTCCTTCATATCCAATTTCACAAGTGCACAGGACCAACACATCCATCTCTTGTATCAAACTCCAGCAATCCAACCAATTGAGTTGAATATAAGCATGAAAACCAAATGAAGCACTTAAAGGATCCCAAATTTTTTTTTTCACGAGGACTGGGGGGTTGGGCCGATCACTTCACTTGACTGCCCATCCAACCGGTGGGTCTCTGGGAATCGAGGCCCCAAATTTGTTTTTTTTTGGGAATCCTTTCCGGTGCGCGGCACGCTGCATAGCATCTGCGCTGCAGCGTGCCTGCTGCGCATGTTGCACATGTGGGGCGCACCCAGACCCAAAAGTCACCTTTTCTTCACTTTCTTCACCTTCTCACCTCTCTCACCCTCTCACTTTCTTTGGGGGTGAGTTCTACTACACTTCTAGATTAGATCTAGCCATGTGCGATGCTCAAACGCGAGATTTGACGGCATCTTCTCGCGAAACCCAAAGTAAGCTCTCTCTCTCTCTCTCTCTCTTTATACACCATTTTCGCTTCATATGTGGGATATCCCATTGATCTCACATAAATCATTCAACGTGTAGCACCCCAAGGTATCCAACCTTGGGTACGAGCATCTCTTGACCCGTATCTTTAGACACTTCGGGGTGGATTTCACCAACATAGAGAAATTGAGGGAGAAAATTGGGAGGACTTCCTTCATCCAAAATGCCTCCGCCTCCACCCAGGCGTTAGTGACCTTGGCTCCACCTTCTACTATCACATATGCCCTGGGTTACTTCACTCAGCTTTATTATGTTTCAAACATATATTTTTGTATGTGTGTTTGTCCATGCTCTTTCACTTGATATTGGGTTGTAATATTTTAGAACCTAAGTACTTTATCAATTATGCACTTTAGTGTTTCATATGTTTTATTGTGCTTTATGCTTTTGTTTAATTAATGACATTCATGACTTTGTGTTTCATATACTTATTGTATCTTATTCAAGTTAGATTCATTATGCAACTATTATGATAAATTTTTTCTAAGTTCTATGTTGAGCCTATTATTCACTTCTATTTGGTAGAGTCATTTATGGATCGATGACTCAAGATGCCCCTACTATATCACATAGAGTTAGGATTTGTATGAACTAAGGCTCTGATACCACTTTTGTCACACCCCACCCAGCCGGATCCGGTCAATACCCGAATACTCGTGGGGGTGGTACACCGCAAGACCTAGGTTCAGTGACAATTCCATACAACATATGATATAGTATAATCAAATGAACAAGAATAAATCAAGTTCAAGTATAAATTTATCAAATCTGAAATAATGACTTACAATCATTGTTACTTCAAATCAAAAGCTATAACATTAGAGTTTTGAAAAGAAAAGAGGATAGTTTTCTTCATAGCGAAAAATAAACTAGACTAATTCTCTAATGGAATCCAACTCCATGACAATAGTCTTAACATTGGCATGAAGCTCCATGTGCGTCCACTTCTTCTTCGGTCACTCCTTCAAGAAGATATGTCGGCAACAAATCTTCCATTCGGAAGAAGTCCTCAAAACCTACAATATAATCTAATAGAAAAATACATATAAAAAGGATTGAGTTCAATAGAACTTAGTGAGGTCAACTCAACATCATATCATGCATTCATTCACAAGATTTCACACCACACATATAGCATGAATATCAATAATGTAAATTAATGATAATGATATGATATATGAATGATTATGGTATTATGCTTCTCACTCTATCATGAAGTCTCTATGATAGACACGCATTAAGTCATACACCAGTCTTCTTTGGGCGGTCTCAGTCACTTTTCCCTCAACAAGAGACGTCTATTGGGTTCTCCGCAGTTATTGGGTAAAGTCCTGTCAAGCCATGGTTGGGGATTAGGTCACCACTCTCTCACATCACCATCGCTATAACATCTGGTGCGTGCCAGGGATAATCCTAAGCCTAGTGCAAAGTCATATGGTCTCATACTACATATAGTCCAGCTACCTCCCCTATGGCACCAACCAACTCGATTCAATTTCTTTTCCTACCTAGAGTCATAGTATCCTATGGCACCAACCAACTCAGACTACATTGACCCCTAACCCTATGGTCATCCATATAATAGACAGGATGCTCTCTATGTCCTCTCATGGATTGGTTACCGATCTTGAGCGCCCATGAACCCTTATCTACTATATGCAATCCTACCATCTCATGATGATAGTGGGCCTGCTTGACAATCAGAACCCAGCCACTAACATCACCGGTTAACCGGCCTCAATACTCCTGCCGAAAGGGTAGTAGTACTCATGAAGTCACCTAGCCAAACATTTATAGACATGCTCTAGGTATGTCAACCAATAATCAAGGAAAGTGCCAAGGACACCATAGGAATTCATCCCATACCACCTGCTCTGGTGTCCTATGACAGAAACGCCAAAAGGGCATTCCCCATTCCCCAATTACAACCTAAGCAATCACATAAAGTCACTAGGGCAATGGGCAAACCCACAACCCTAGTTAGCAACATAAAGTAAAAGGAGAAATTTAATTCAACATCATCCATATATTTTCATATCAATAACTTAATATTTAAAAATAAAAGAAAAACTCAATCCTTCCAATCTCATCCATCTCATATATTCTCATATCACCATTCAAAGAATATTGAAAATTAGAAGCAAACAAATTTTCCTACCTTTCAATAGTCACATACGTAACCATACAATAATACTAAAACAATTATACATGTAATATAAGGTTAAGTATATTCCTCACCTTTCACTTTGGTCCTGTTCTCTAAAGTCCCAAAATTCACTCCCACAGTTTGGTTACTAAAGATACATAAACCTATTCATGCAAGAGAATTAATAATCATAAATTTGAGTTTCAAAGGATATCCCAAAATCTTCCCATGAAATCAGAATCCTGACCCCTAGTTTAAAAAGGGTAGTTCTCAACCTCATTAGTGAATGGTCTCTAATTCACCACCGATTCGAAGTCTAATCGAAACAGAACTTTGGAAAAGTCTAATCGGAAGCAAAAGGATCCTATGGGTACCTTCAATTTGATCAAATTTAATCTAGATCAAAAAGCCCTAAATTTGGCTCTCCTAAATCACCTATAGTTGACTCAAAGAATCAAAATGTGAAATCTTTCACAAGGGATCGCACCATTATCTCTTATACTCAAGGGAAACATTAATACAAGAAAACAAGAGCATTCAAGATACCTAACACTCTTCCTTTTCAATATCTCACAAAAGAAGAGAAGAGAAATTCCCAGAAACTATGTTTAGAGAGAAAGGTTTAAGAATTCTAACCTTTTTTAACGTTCCCACAATGATCCGAGTCACAAAGCGCCTTCGATTGGTTGGGATCTACTCTTCTCCTTGTTTTCTCCTCTTCTCAAAGCCTCCGCCTCGTTCTAGCATAAAAAAAAAAAAATGTGTTTAGAGGTGAGTTACAACCTAAAATAGTTTTTAAAAACCCGAAATCCCGATTCTACCCTGTAACTGAAAACTGGGTGGGGGTTAGGTCACCCAACTGGCCCAAATGACCAGTCCATGGTTGGACCCCCATTGAACTCAATTTTTGATGATTTTTGTCTTGATGGAAAGGTATTTCGTCGATCTTCATTTGGATGCCTTAATCTTGTCAATCAGACTCTCCATCGCCAATCTACAGACATTCCAAAATCACAATTTTTACACCATCATGATTGATCTTCTCTCTTCTCTTAAACTCTAGGAGAGTTGTTGAGTCATCACAAGGGTCATCCACAATCATTGGGTCCATTTCCAAACCTTTGGGCTTGACTTGAATGGCCCACAGTTGTTGCCGTCTCGAGGTTCGGGTTCTCTGTCTTGAAACCACGGTTTAAATGGGTAGAAATCTTGGGGATTTCATAGATGGAGTAATGGTTTAAACTAGGCACCAGCTCAATCAAATTTAGAAATCATAACACTGACATGGGCTTTTGGGAATCCAAATTTGTCCAACAAAGAAATAATGGCTCAAAATCGGATATCAAAAAGAGAGAACTAAAAACAAAGAGCCTTTGGAATAATGGGTTTCAGTGTTCCTCTTCTTCAAGTGTCTCCATCTTGCTTCTCCATCTTCTTCTCCTCCTCCATCCTCCATGAGTATACTTTCCGACTGGGAGACAAGGAGTTGGGTCTGTCATCAAATGTGAGTAGCTGGCCATTCCGTGCGATTATCCTACAGCAATAACCCTATTTCGTAGTTGGGTCCGTTTGTTCTCCTTCTTTCGAGTTTTTGAAACCCCTTTCTCTCCCCTGTTTTTGAAAACCCCTCTTTGCTCTTGCCCTGTCTTTATGACTAGTTTGATGAACCTCTGAAACCACCTACCTCATCAGTTCTATTAATGGCATTCATCTCCTTATTCCTTTGTTAAACCCCCCCTGAATTTATGCTCACCAAGTACTCACATTGCCTTAATATTTCTACTTCCGGTATAGATCTAACTGTGTTTCGGCTAGTTTTGTTGGTGTAGATGGGAAGACAATCAGATCGCTTCTCCCCTCACGACATTGTAACCAGCAATACCACCATGCGAACCCTTTAACAACAGCGCAAAACAGAGCTCACTCAAAAAATGCGGATAAAACCTCAACCCAAATGGACACTTGGAAGGCAGTATACCCTTCAAGTGCTCCTCCCTCTGCTTCTGGAAGCTCATCGCAACAAAGCAAGAATAATGGCTATCCCCATTATGGATATGCAATCAGATATACAAGAGAATGTATCACCATTGTCCAAAGCTCTCTCAGGCATGGTCTCCTCTAGGAGAGGCTGAAGTCAACAGTGTAGGCAGTGACACCTTTCGTGCTAATTTCCATTATGAAGATATGCAAAATGGTATGTGAATTTGCAACGGCTTGGATTGATGTGGTATTGGTCTCTTGTTATTACAACAACAACAACAATAAGCCTTGTCCCAACTAAATGGGGTCGGCTACAAGAGAATGTAAAAGCAAAATTAGATTAGGCAATAATAGGTAATTCATATAACATGAAAAATAAAGAAGATAATATAAACAAGTGCTACTGATCTCACAGTAAGAGATCAGAATTAAATTATAATAACAGTAAGTAATCTCATAGTTTCACAAAGTAGAAACCAGAGAACAAGCAATCTATGTAGTTAAGGAATTAACTGTCCTTACCTGATTATCGAAGAAGATGATCCAAAGATCAAAGAGAGCAACTCCAAACTTAGCAAATAGACTCCTAACAATCATAGATACAACATTAGGAAAGATGCCTAAAAGATCAGAGAGCAAACGAATCAATTCGGGCGAAAAACGAAGTTACTGACTCCTTTGGTCGAGTGCTTGGTAGACTGGCCCAGTCGACCAAGCGATCGACCAAGCAAGCTCGACGGAATTGTCTGATCGCTTTGGCCATAACTTCTTCGTTTGAAGTCAGAATGATCCGAAATTCGAAGGGGAACTTCCTAAGGTATATTAGGATCATATAGTAAGATAAAAACATCAAGTCATGGGGAAAATTTGGGTTCTTGATTTAACCCAAGAATTTAGGGTTTCTACCCTATGGTTCCCATAAAAAGGTTGAGATCACAGAATGAAAGAAAATTAAATAATTGGCCAAAGGCAATAAAAAAATCATAGGAAAACTAATTTAGGTTACTAGAAATATTACCCATGAGGTTTCCCTCGCATGGGAGGTTAACAAGAGTTTCCAGAACTCAAGCAAGGGTTAGGGTTTCAAGAAAATCTTCGGCTAGGGTTGAGATCATGATGATGATTGTTGGTGCTAAAATTGCCGGAGGCTTTGAACCGTAATCCTTCGCACCAATCCACTCAGATTTGGATCGATCTGACTCGCTCTTCAGTCAATCAACCTCTCGCTCCTGAAATATAGAACACCAGTGAGAAACGAAGCCGATCGTCTTGATCGGCCCGTCTCCGACGATCTAGTCAGTAAATGATCAGAAGTGGAGCTCTCAGAGAGCTTTAATGGAAAATGAGCAAGAAGAGTGTGAATATTAGAATGAGCCTACCTCTCCTGAGAATCTTGGCTCTATTTATAGGCTTTAATACGTTGGCTCTTGTCACTAATGACCGTCGGATGGAAAGTATAGATCGGATGGCTATGATTAAGCCTTTGTTTAACCTTTGGGTGGTCCCTTAAATTCATTCGTCTCATCAGCTGAATCCGGTTGAACCTGGTCAGACCGGTATAAACCGGAAGTGGATATTTTAGTCACAACACAAGCCCCCAAGCCTGCTGATCAGGTCGAACTTGTATGAGACTCTGGTCAGGAGGTTTGAATCTTTCTTTCAAATGACTTCAGAATATTCTTCATCTTGTATTGGTTGTGAGAATTCTTCAATACTTGAGCTTATCTTGCATTTGGAAAATGTTCAACCCCCAAATCATTTTAGAAAGGAAATAATAGGTGACGGAAGAGAGTCTTGAGGATGAAAGGAACATAGAGGGGGCAACAATCTTTGACCTGCTGCACATCTACTATACTTCTAACCACTTGTTGTATTTCTGATCACTTGCTGTATCTTTGATCAGTTGCTGATGAAGTATTCTTAGGAAAGAGTGGCTGATGAAGCTTTTTGAGAAAATAGCTGACGAAAGCCTTAATAACTGATCAGATGCATTTTTGAGAAAATGGCTGAAAAGAGCCTTAATAGCTTATCAGAAGTCTTTAGAGAAAACGGCTGATGAGAGCCTCAATAGCTGATCAGAAGCTTTCTGTCCTTTAGACAATAGTTGAAGAGAGTCTTTAGCAACTTTGATTAGAATCTTCAATATAATCAGCTTTATGAGAAATTTTCTTGATCAGCTCCTTTTGGCTTTGACAGAGTAGTAGTTTGAAGGAATTCTTTATAATATTGACTTATCATCCTCTGATCATTGCATATCTGGTTAGATATATATTTCTGATCAAACTTGTATTCAGTATTAGTTTCAGATGAGATATTTCTGAAGAAAATATAGCTGATGAAGCTTTGATAGCTGATCAGATATTCTCAGATAATGGCCTGCAGAAAATCATTGAGCTTTCGATAAATAATCCTCCTGATCCTTGAATTATTTTATTGATTAATTCCATCGTACTCGATTCGAATGCTTCCTTAGAAAGATGGCTACTCGAGCCTGACTTCGGAAAGTCGGGATCATCCTCGGTACGGAATGATCCGTGATCAGCTTCGGAAAGCATGACCAGGCCTCGGAAGGGCTGACCACTTGGGTCTGACTTCGGAAAGTCGGGATCATTCCTCGGAAGGAACAATCCGGGATCACCCTCGCGAAAGGAATGATCCGTGATTAGCTTAGCGTGACACTGGCTACCTGAGCCTAACTCACGAAGAGTCGGGATCATCCTCGGTACGGAATGATCCGTGATCAGCTTCGGAAAGCATGACTAGGCCTCGGAAGGCTGGCTACTTGAGCCTAACTCACGAAGAGTCGGGATCATCCTCGGTACGGAATGATCCGTGATCAGCTTCGGAAAGCATGACCAGGCCTCGGAAGGCTGGCTACTTGAGCCTAACTCACGAAGAGTCGGGATCATCCTCTGTACGGAATGATCCGGATCAGCTAGCATAATCACGCCTCGGAAGGCTGGCTACTTGAGCCTAACTCACGAAGAGTCGGGATCATCCTCGGTACAGAATGATCCGTGATCAGCTTCGGAAAGCATGACCAGGCCTCGGAAGGCTGGCCACTTGGGCCTGACTTTGGAAAGTCGGGATCATCCTCGGAAGGAAAGACCCTGGATCAGCGTTGATATGGCTTGATCAGAAGAAACTGGTTCGCATTGATGTTCCTTGGTTTAATAACGAGAAAGAAACTTTGGATGACCCCGCTTTATAAGATGATTTCTCCAAGAATACCAGAAAATCCTGTCTCCTTTCTAGTGATAGAAATAAGTCTTCAAGAATAATATAAGTCTTCAAGAATAATGTAAGTCTTCAAGAATGATGATCAGTCTCTGCTCTATAGAAAATTGCTGGTCAGAAGCCTTCATAACCGAGATCAACCTTTTATGTGGCTAAGAGAAGCCTTTAGAGAAAGTTGCACAATGATCAATGCTTTAATGTTCAGCCTGTTAAAATTGAGCAGAGTAAAAGATCAAAGTTTGCCATAAAGTGCAAGATCAAATAATAAAATGATAATATGAAGTTTGCAATAATTGCAACTCCTCAAGAAATTTTAATTTATGTAGTTTTGGACTGATGAACTCTCAAGATGTATTTGCTCCTTTTTCTATTTCCACCTGCAAACTTAAAGCTTCAATTCTAAACCTGACAATCATACTAGGAGAATAATATATCATAACAGTATAGGGAAGCCCACAGTTAGAAACTTAATAAAAAGCCTAATTAATGAATGGTCAGGAACTAAGCATTTCATATCGATTCAAGTATAGAATATATGGATTCCTGCCTCATTAAAGATAAGACGATATCTCATCCTTCCTATATGCAGCCAGAAGGATAACTAGACATTCTTTTATGATTAATAAATAAAAATAAATAAGACATTTCACAAATGTTTGTTTAGGGTACTGATATCTATTTGCAATTAACAGAAACATATAAAAC
Organism: Hakea prostrata; assembly: GCF_041222555.1. Classification (NCBI taxonomy): domain Eukaryota; kingdom Viridiplantae; phylum Streptophyta; class Magnoliopsida; order Proteales; family Proteaceae; genus Hakea; species Hakea prostrata. The sequence goes on from NW_028291143.1 coordinate 294,364, forward strand.
AAAATAAAAACTTCTATGACTCCTCTAAACGTATATTCTATTTACTCAAACTCCCATCATAAGTTAACTATATACAGTACTAACAGAATGCATATTTCACCAATGTCTATTCTTTCTCCTTTTTTTTTTTTTTTTTTTTTTTTAAGGAAGCTGAAGTGAGTAACCATCTGCAAGTAAAGAGCTGCACTCATCTGGAATTTTCGATATATTCTTCTTGATATTCCAAATTCATCTCTAGGTTATATATGACAAACACTCTTTATCAAATGTAGAATGAATCTTTGTAAATCGAAGATTTCAAATATTGTTAGAAAAAGAAATGATGACCAGGAATTTGTAAATCAACTATTGTTAGAAAAAGAAATGATGACCAAGAAACTCTAATATACTTATCTTTTTATTGCAGTAGATTTTTTGCTCCATAATCTCTTTCCGTACTCGAATTCTTCTAAGAATCTTTGAAATGCTTCTTTGAGGAGTTGATACTTGAATAGAAGAGCTTTCGGAAAATAAGAATATTGGGGATGTAGCATCCATTGCTGCTGCTGCTGCTATTCAAGCTACCATCATCTGGGCTGTTATTTGATGTAGCCTTTCACATTTGCTACTTCTTTGTTCTCAACATTTCAGAAACTGCTAGAATGTTTTTTGCTTTGAAGCGTTTCAAGTCCAACTCAGATCAAGATACTAGCTGACAACCTCCTTTGATTGCCTTTATCGGAATTAAATTAAATTCTGAAAGCTTCGGAAAAGTCATCATGTACTCTCTCCTTTCTCAACCATCCAAACGATGGCCTTCCTCTATAACCCCAGCAGTTGTTGCTGCTGCTGCCACTGTCTTCTCATAAACATTTATTTCATTCCTCGCCTGCTCATAGTCTGCATCTTCTTTGCTCACCTCATAGCTCAAGCTAAAACTTATTCATTCCCTCTTTTGTTCTTTTGAGACAACAATTGCTTCTTGATGCCTTTACTCTCAAGAGTGGTGGACTTCAAATTGATTTGTGTGTTTAACAAGCATCAGCTTTTGATCTCACCAGCAGACATTTGAATCAAAATAAATGGCATAATAGATGAAGAAAGTTTCTTGTTAACATCTTTAATTGCTTGCTAACAAAACAAGGCTTTGTTTAAGGATGAACAGATATTAGACCATGGGTCCTGAATGAGATATGGTTTTGGGTTAAATTTTGATTCAAATATGCTCATGGATATTAAGTGCATAGGACACAATTGGTCTCTCAGAATCAGTCCCTTACTGAAAAGAAAAGCTTATTAGAGAACATATAAATTGGATTATCATGGCTAAGTAACTTAAAATGAATGCCAAGCCCAATACTTATGGCTGTTATAAGTATACAAATGAATTTTCACTGCCCAAAAGTGATAAAGGAAGCAACCAAACAACAATTGTTAGATATTAGAAAGAAGCAAAGAGATATTTACTTTCAGCAGCAACACTAAAGTACAATATAAAGACATGATCACAATCAAACATAAAAGTAAATTACTTTTTTCTGAAATGCAACTACCATTAATTCATCCCTAATATTAATGTTAAGCACCATACACTTGTAACATATATTAAGAAATAGCCTAAAGTATCCTTGCATCAGTGAAATCTGAAACTAAGACTTGAAGTTCTAGAGGACCTGCAAAGTTGAAGTCATGCATGAAAAGCTGCTACGGGAGTTGTATCCCGAGATCTAGGCACCACAATTTCCTCAAGATTTATGGGTTATCAGAAATCCCATCTACAGAACTTGATTTCAGTGCCTCACCAAAAAATTGGTATAGGCAAAAACATGATAAACTTATTCATATCGATCCACGACTCTTCTTTTCGAAGTGGAGGAGAATCCAGTCTCACAATTTCTATATTCAGAATTTGTCTTTTACCAGTAGATAGGGAAGGCAAAGCTTGAGTTATTGCCAACACTTGTCTTATTTTTGTCTAACTTGGTCACAAGAGTCAAAGCTGGCAATTTCCTTTCACTTGCTTTCTCATTTTTCAGTCATCTAGAATTGACTCCAGTGGAAAGAAACGATAAAATCAGAAATCAGAGAAATGGGTAGAAATATAAAATTGCAGCATCAAAAGTCATCCAAGGAAGGCATGTAGCAATTAGCAAAAAGTATTCTGCTCAAACAAAAGCAAAGATCAAGCCCAAACAGATGTTTCAGATAAATATATAAATAAGAACTACAAAGATATGTAAGAAATATGGCTACTGCAGACAGAAAACGGTTTATACCATGGATTATATGGTTATCGATTCTGCAGATCAATTATGGAGTAATCGGACCATAATTATCCACAAATACTATAGTCAATTGTTATTTTTAATGGGAAAATAATTGAACCATGAATGAACCTAGAAATCTCGCAAACTTGTTGTAGACGAAGAAGCTCACTGAAGATTATATGCCTTCACCTCTGATCTTAAATCCATAAATTAATCCTGAGAGATATGGAACAAGCGAATCTGATCCAGAGCAGCAATCAAACCAGATGAGATGGAGATCGTTCAAATCGGCCATTTTCTTGAAGAATCACTTCAAGAGAAACCACCGTCCGAAGCTGATGTGGTATAATCGCTGCAACAAGAAAGCTTTTCTACTGAAATTTCCTTGAAAATCTCTGTTGTCAATTTCCTCCATTTGCTTATTGACTTAGCATTACCATTCATCCAACCAAATTCGTTAGTTGAACCAGCAAAAACACAGGAAAAAATAGCCACTAAGTGTTACGCATAACCAAACGAAGCAAAAGGTCAAGCAATCTTCTGGCTACATAATCAAGATCAATGTCGCAACCAACGATTAATTAAATGAGAAAACTCAAAAGGATCCACAGCAAAAAGCACTCCTGAGCTGAATTAATGAATTCGGAATACTAAATCAGAACAAGTCACTGTAACATAATTTCTTCACATTCTTGATTAAGAACAGTGAAGCGATGCGAGATCACACACAAAATCATAATTGCAATGGAAACTTACTCACCATGAGTTCTTTAGGTTCTTTAATTCCTTGAGAAATCCAAATAAGGAAGCACACGGTGATCAAGCAAAACTCAGTGAGAAAGGAATCAAATTACCTCGATCTTTAACAAATTTGTGAATCTAATAGGTCGAGTAATAGATCGAGTAGTGTCTCGAAGCAAGAAATCATAACTAGAGAAGCCTGCGTGAGTGTCCGAGCATCTCAATACTCGACTTCATCTCCGTCATTAGTTCCCGAATTTCTGCAACAAATTGCTTATCGTCTCCGCAATCTCCAGATCTGCCTCCTGAAGTTGTAATCAACTCCATAAACAATCAAATTCAACAAAAAATTCGATGTAATCGCTTAGCTAGATCAACAATTTCCCGTTCTCGTTACTTCCAAGACTCTTTCGAACCTTTTCAAAACGTTTACATCTCTCATTCAATTGATAAGAAAACCGAAGTCAGATTCAGACTTGGCTGAAATAATGGAATTCTCAGATTGAATGTGAACGAGACAACTCAAAACCATCCTAATCCTTGGAGCAGGAGCAATACCAAAACAAAGATTTGGAGATCAACAAAAACGAATTTGCAGAAAGGAGCGAAGGAGATCTTAAAAAATAGAGATACTTTAGATCAACAACAGAGATCTAAGAAAATGGAGATGTTTAGATCTGGAAAAACAGTGACTGAGATCTTAGATCTGAAAACAGAGATACTTATTTCTGAGTGAAAGGAAAACTTATCAGCAAGATTGATGATGGGCAGAGTATCATCGTTGGCTGCGGGGATCTTGAAGCAAAGAGCTACCGAAGAAGAGACTTCGCTTTGCTGGTTGTTTTGTGGAACCATAATCAGTAGATCCAATAGATCGAAGGTAAAGAACCAAATCCAGAAGAAACGCTAGTCACAGGACAAAAAGAAAAACTGCCGATCGAGACACTGATCAGAATAATAAGGATCTTTCGAGATACCGATCAAAGATCTAGATATAAGAGCTGTGAAGAAGATCTTGCTTTCTTCTCCAAATTCACATAACCGACTCAGATCTCGCTTGAAGTATATGAAACTTCATCGGAAAAAGAACATAGAAGTTCCGATGCTTCTCCAAGACTGTTCAAGAATCCAAAAAATGAAATAGATCTTAGAAGAAAAACTTGATCGCTGAGCCAAAGATCTCCGAACAAAAAGATTGCAGAAGAACGATCAGTGAATCATCTTGCTCTTCCGGTAGTTGAGCCATAGCTTTTTGCTCAGTTTCCCACAGACGGCGCCAAATGTTGGTGCTAAAATTGCCGGAGGCTTTGAACCATAATCCTTCGCACCAATCCACTCAGATTTGGATCGATCTGACTCGCTCTTCAGTCAATCAACCTCTCGCTCCTGAAATATAGAACACCAGTGAGAAACGAAGCCGATCGTCTTGATCGGCCCGTCTCCGACGATCTAGTCAGTAAATGATCGAAGTGGAGCTCTCCAGAGAGCTTTAATGGAAAATGAGCGAGAAGAGTGTGAATATTAGAATGAGCCTACCTCTCCTGAGAATCTTGGCTCTATTTATAGGCTTTAATACGTTGGCTCTTGTCACTAATGACCGTCGGATGGAAAGTATAGATCGGATGGCTATGATTAAGCCTTTGTTTAACCTTTGGGTGGTCCCTTAAATTCATTCGTCTCATCAGCTGAATCCGGTTGAACCTGGTCAGACCGGTATAAACCGGAAGTGGATATTTTAGTCACAACAATGATCATAGATCTCAAAGAAACGAAGGAGATCACGAAGGGATGGCTGCAAGGATGCAGCATCAACTTCCTGATCTCAATCAAGAACAAGATCAAGAAAAGAGAATTAATAATTCAGAAGAGATACTAACCTTGAATTGTAAGAACAGAGAAGAGAGGCTTCAGATCTGTAGAGGAATCTTCGAAATCACCAGAGAGAGTTTCGGAGAGGTGTTCTCACGTTCACAAAGTGTTTAGGAGGCAGCCGTAACAAAGAAATACGAAGTAGGGTTTAAATAAGAGTGAAAAACTCTAAAATTACAATTTCTCGGATTTCACCTTCCTTTGGTCGAGTGCTTGGTCGAGTGGCCCACTCGACCAGTCAGTCGACCAAGGCAGACAGTAAGGAATAATCAGGGATTTGGAGGATCAAATGGGCTTTAAACCTTATGGGCTTTTGCATACACATCAAGTAACAAGTCAAGTGTGAAGAAATACCTTCAAACCAAGTTAGATAATACTCCAAGTCCTTCAACTAATCTCATCTTCAGACAACTGCAGCTTCCTTTCCAAATCTACACAGACATCCAAATATGGAACTCCATCAACAACATCCATGGGTTCAGAGTCAAACACCATGTCTTCTACTGAGATGGTCCATAGTTGGCTTCTTTCTTTACTACGGGTCTTCGGACCTTAAAACAACCGGGTTACCGGGTCAAGGTCAGGGTTAGGTTAGGGCTGGGTTTCACAAGAGAAGTGGTTCTGATACCACAAATCCCGATGATGCAGACTCGACAGAGGCAAAGAATGATGGAGGATCATTCACCTCGTCCGACTGATCAGTTCGAAAGGCAAGAGAAGCAATTGGCGGATACATTGACGACATCTCGTCTAGAGTTAGATCCAAATCTGATCACTGAACGGTTTGAGAGCATGCAACATCAAATCCTGGAGACACAAAATCTGATGAGGACATTCATCAAGCAAATAGGAGTACATCCTGAGGAAAGAGTTCCGATCTTATTAGCTGGAAGATCTCGAAATTTTTCCCGAGCGAAGACGACCTCTGTCCCAAATTCTCAGATTCAAAAGTCAGGAGGAAGCCAAAGAAGGTCAATTCTGAAGGAAGGATCAGGAGAGAGTGCGGGTCCAAACTATATTCCACTGGAGACCGAAGATCGAGAATCGTCCAGGGATGATCAATTGAGTCATATCTGGAGCAAAAAGAGTAGAAGTGTTGGGGATTGGAGAGATAAGAAAGAAACGGGAAGATTAGGAGATAGCAGATCTGAAGTCCATGGATCAGAAATCAGTAAAAGATTTCATATCCTTGATGATCAAATTCAGCGACTGGCGAACAAAGATGACGGAGAAAAAGTTGAGGAAATGATGAACCAAAATCCATTTGCTAAGGACATTATGTCAGCACCATTGCCGCGCAATTTTAAACTTTCGACATTTACGATGTATGATGGAAGCACAGATCCAATGGAACACCTGGCTCAGTTCAATTCTGTTATGATGCTGGCAGGTAACTCTGATGTTTTAAAGTGTCGCTCATTTCCATCTTCCTTGAAAGGATCTGCAACAACTTGGTTCTTCAGCTTATTACCAGATTCCATTAAGGATTTTAAGGATTTGACGAAAGTATTCTTGTCAAGATTCCAAAGTAGCATGAAGAGCAGCAAAACTGTTGATAATTTAGCTGCAATCCGCCAAAAATCAGGAGAATCGGTTTGAAGTTACATGAAGAGATTCAATCAGGAGTCGATTCAAATTAAAAATTTGAATGAGGCAGTAGCATATGACGCTATGTTCAGAGGCCTAACAGATGAGCATCTTCTGGAATTCCTGATCATGAACAAGCCGGTGAATATAGCGGAATTGACGACTCGCTGTAACCAGTATGCAAATATGAAGGACATTCTTCAGGCAAGAAAAGAAATTGACAGCAGTGGAGTTAAAAAGAAAGATGATGGAGTTGTGAGATCTAATCAGAGAGATCAGAGAGAGCGGAAGAATAGCAGTAATTTTCCGAGAAATATTCTTGATCATCAATACAGAAGGGACATCCCAAGACCATTCCAGGAAAACTACACTCCTCTCAACACAAGAAGATCAGAAATTCTGATGTGAATTCAGCATCAAGGAATTATGAAATGGCCATTACCTATGATAGCAAAGGCAGACAAGAGGAATCCGAATAGATTCTATAGATATCACAAAGATCATGGTCATGATACTGATGATTGCAGAATTTTGAAAAATGAAATCGAGCGATTAATCAGTTAGAGGAGATTGGACCTATTTGTTCAAAGGAGAAATGGAGGCAATAGAAGAAATGCCGCTGATTAGCCGAGAAGGTGGAATAATCAAACACCAGCGAGAGAAGACCGACCCAAGGGAGATTTTCAGTACAACTCTCCAGATGAAAATGCTAAACACCAGGAAAATCAGTAGATTCAACATAAGCAATCTCCTGTCATGACCATATTGGGAAGTTTAGATTTGAATTCAATTTCAAAGTCTAAGGCACATGCCGCTGATTAGCCGAGAAGGTGGAATAATCAAACACCAGCGAGAGAAGACCGACCCAAGGGAGATTTTCAGTACAACTCTCCAGATGAAAATGCTAAACACCAGGAAAATCAGTAGATTCAACATAAGCAATCTCCTGTCATGACCATCTTGGGAAGTTTAGATTTGAATTCAATTTCAAAGTCTAAGGCACATGCCAAGTACGTAAATGCTGTTGAATCTCATGTTACTCCTAGAAGAATCAAAATGATGAAGGAGATAGTCTTCACGGAGGAAGAAATGGAAGGAATTCAGGAACCACACAATGACGCCATTATGGTAGTCATTGAGGTGGCAAACAGAGATATTCACAGAGTTTTGGTCGACACAGGATCATCTGTAGACATAATGTCTTACGAAGCTTTTCAGCGATTGAAGTTGGATACGGTCAAGATAAAACCTTGCGGCACGAGGCTATTTAGATTTTCTGGAGAATCTACTTCGGTAGAAGGAACTGTGGAGCTGACAATAACACTGGGAACACATCCACAAATGGTAACTACGGTTAAATTTTTGTTAATAAAAAGTCTATCAGCATACAATATAATTCTCGGGAGACCAACGTTGAATGCTATTGGGGCAATAGTTTTGACGAGACATTTGAAGGTCAAGTTCCCAATTGAAGGAGGCATTGGAGAATGCAAATCGGATCAGAAAACTTCAAGGCAAAGCTATACAACCTTTTTGAAGGATTCAAAAGCACAAGGTAAGACACTCGCTCTTACTGTGGAAGTTACGGATAACAAGGATGAGGAAAAAATTCAAAGAGGTGAAGCAGTAGAAAGACTGGAGAAAATTTGTTTTGCTTTGGAGAATCTAGAAAAAGCGACCATGATAGGAGCTAATCAGAACTGTCAGGACAAGGATCAATTGAGAGAATTTATTCAGCAAAACGCAGATGTCTTCGCCTGGTCAGCACAAGACATGCAGGGTTTAAGCAGAGAAGTGGCAGAGCATTGCCTTTGGATAGATGAATCTATCAAACAAGTGAAATAGAGGCAAAGGAATTTCTCATCAGAAAAGCATGATGCAATTAAAGTTGAAGTGGACAAGCTTAGGAGACCTGAGTTTATTGAGCAAATCGAGTGTCCAAGGTGGCTAGCGAATGTGGTAATGGTGAAAAAGCATAATGGAAAATGGCGAATGTGTGTAGATTACACTGATTTGAACAAGGCATGTCCCAAGGATTGCTATCCTTTGCCGCGAATTGATCAGTTGATCGATGCTACATCAGGTCAGCAAATGTTGAGCTTTACGGACGCTTATTCTGGTTATAATCAAATTCTTATGAAAAAGGAAGACCAACCTCATACGGCATTCATGACCAATCGGGAAAGCTATTGTTCTAAGGTTATGCCTTTTGGATTAAAAAATGCCGGTGCAACATACCAAAGGGCGATGAACAAGCTGTTTGCTGATCAGATTGGAAGAAATATGGAGGTCTATGTAGACGATCTTCTTGTGAAAAGTCAATTTAGATCTGATCATCTCGTTGATTTAAGAGAGTGCTTTGATGTATTCAGGAGAAATGGAATGAGACTCAACCCTGAGAAGTGTGCATTTGGGGTTTCATCTGGTAAATTCCTTGGTTACATGGTCACGCAGAGGGGTATTGAGGCAAATCCGAAAAAAAATCAGGGCTATCTTGAATATGACGGCACCCAGTAGTATGAAAGAAATTCAAAGTTTAACAGGAAGAGTTGCAGCATTAAGTAGAATTATATCAAGATCAGGAGATAAGTGTGCACCATTCTTCAAGGCGTTGAAAAATCTAAATGCACTCAACGAATTCAAATGGTCGGAGGACTGTCAGAATTCATTTGATGAGCTGAAGAGGAGGCTGACCAGTCCACCCGTTTTATCTCGACCAAAGCCCGGAGAGAGCTTGCAGATATATCTATCTTCTTCAAAGGCGGCAGTAAGCGCGGTATTAATCCGAGAAGAAGGTACTGTCCAAAATCCTATCTACTTTGTAAGTCATCCATTGTTAGATGCAGAATCTAGATATTCGGAATTTGAGAAGCAGGCTTTCGCCTTAATAATAGCAGCCAGGAAGCTCAGACCTTATTTTCAGGCTCATTCAATTATTGTTCTTACCAACTGGCCTTTAAAGAAAATAATGCATAAGCCTAATCTGTCGGGGAGAATGGTGTCATGGATAGTAGAGTTAACAGAGCATGATATAGATTATAAACCTAGAACTGCGATAAAAGCACAAGTTTTGGCTGATTTTATTGCTGAAAGTATTTCATCACCAGAGGTGGAAAAAGATTCTAGTGAGGTGTCTTCTGTGTGGACCTTACATGTAGATGGGTCAAGTCATTCACAGGGATCAGGAGCGGGGGTGATTTTACAAAGTCCGTTTGAATTTGTAATTCAGAATGCACTCCGGTTTAATTTTCATGCTTCAAACAATGAAGCAGAGTATGAAGCTCTTATTGCAGGATTACGACTGGCCAAATCCCTCTATGTACAAAGCGTTGAAGTAAAAAGTGATTCTGAGCTGGTGGTCAGTCAAGTCACGGGAGCGTATGATGCGAAAGATGATTGAATGGTCAGCTATCTTAAAAAAGTATGGTAATGTAAGGAGTGGTTCACACAATTCTCAATCACGAGGATATCCCGAAATCAAAATAATGAAGCAGATTCTATGGCAAAATTGGCATCCGCAAAATCTATTTCTATTCCACAAGTTGTATATTATGAGGAGCTAGATATTCCGGCATATTCAGAGCCAGAGATAATGGAAATTGATGCAGAGATATCTTGGATGGATCCTATTATACAGTATCTGAAGGATGGTATTCTTCCTGAAGATGGTATTCTTCCTGAAGATAGGGAAAAGGCCAGAACTGTGAAAAGAAGAGCTGCCAGGTTTATTCTAAAGAATGAGCTATTATATAAAAGAACAGTTTCTGGGCCACTTTTGAAATGTTTGGGACCCTCTGATGCTCTTTATGCCTTATCAGAGGTCCACGAAGGAATCTGTGGAAACCACTTAGGTGGGAAAGCTTTGGCTTATAAAATTCTAAGACAAGGATTTTATTGGCCACGCATACAATTTGAGGCGATTGAATATGTAAGAAGGTGTCATCAATGTCAGATTCATGCACCAATTCAAAGCCAGCCAGCAGAGCAACTAACATCAATTCTTAATCCCCTTCCATTTGCTATGTGGGGTATGGATTTGTTGGGGCCTTTTCCTGTTACAACTGGAGGGAAAAAGTTTGTAGTGGCTGCAATCGATTATTTCACGAAATGGGTAGAAGCAGAAGCCTTGGCAACAACTACCACAAGTCAAATTGAAAAGTTCTTCAGAAATCATGTCATATTCAGATATGGCCTACCAAAGATTCTACTGACTGATCACGGACCACAATTTGACAATGAAAGATTCATGGAATTCTGTGCAGACTATCATATTGAATGCAAGCACTCATCTGTAGCATATCCTCAATGCAATGACCAAATTGAGGTAACCAACAGAACACTTTTGCAAGGAATAAAAAGGAGGTTGGATGAAGCACATAGCTTGTGGATTGATGAATTACCTGATGTACTATGGGCATATAGGACTACAATCAGGACTCCAACAGAAGAAACACCTTTCAGACTAGCATATGGGTCAGAGGCGTTGGCTCCAGTGGAGGTTATGGTGGGATCAAACAGATATGAAGGATTTGATCCAATAGCTAATGAAGAAGGATTGCGAGCAAACCTTGAATTCTTAGATGAAGTCAGAGAAAAAGCCTTATACCGTAATATAGAATATCAGAGGAGAACGGCAGCGTATTATAATGCTCGAGTCAGACATAAATCTTTCAGAGTAGGAGATTTGGTTTTGAGGAAAAAATCAGCATCAAATCCAAGGAACTGTGGAAAGCATTCTGCAAACTGGGAGGGGCCATATGTGGTGAAAAAAACTGTGAGCAAAAACACATATTGGTTGAAAGATTCTCATGGGAGCTGTTTGAAACGACCGTGGAATGTAATTCACCTTAAGAAATATTATCAATAGAAAGGAGACAGGATTTTCTAGTATTCTTGGAGAAATCATCTTATTAAGCATGGTCATCTAAAATTTCTTCTTCATTATTAATCCAAAGAACATTTTTGCAAACTAGTCTTCTGATCAAGCCATTTCAACGTTGATCCAGGGTCATTCCTTCTGAGGGTGATCCCGACTTTCCGAAGTCAGGCCCAAGTGGTCAGCTTTATGAAATCTGATCATGCCATTTCAACGCTGATCCAGGGTCATTCCTTCCGAGGGTGATCCCGACTTTCCGAAGTTAGGCCCAAGTGGTCAGCCTTACGAGGTCACGTCATGCCTTTTCAACGCTGATTCAGGGTCATTCCTTCCGAGGATGATCTCGGCTTTCCGAAGTCAGGCTCAAGTAGCCAGCCATCTGTGGCGTGATTATGCTAGCTGATCCAGATCATTACTTCCGAGGGTGATCCCAACTCTTCGTGAGTTAGGCTCAAGTAGCCAGCCTTCCGAGGCCTGGTCATGCTTTCCGAGGCTGATCACAGATCATTCCTTCCGAGGGTGGTCCCGACTCTTCGTGAGTTAGGCTCAAGTAGCCAGCCTTCCGAGGCCTGGTCATGCTTTCCAAAGCTGATCACGGATCATTCCTTCCGAGGATGATCCCGACTTTACGTAAGTTAGGCTCAGGTAGCCAGGTCATGCTATGCTAATCACGGATCATTCCTTCCGAGGGTGATCCCGGATCACTCCTCCCGAGGATGATCCCGACTTTCGGAAGTCAGGCTCCCGTAGCCATCTTTCTAAGGCAGCATTCGGATCGAGAACAATGGAATTAATCAATAAAATAACTCAGGGATCAAGTTGCATCGAAGACTATTTATCAAAGTTCAAAGATTTTCTATAAATCATCATCTCAAGGTATCTGATCAGGTATTAAAGTTTCTAATCAAATATTTTCTCTTCAGAAGTATTTCAGCAGAAGTCAATGAAAAATACAAAGTTTGATCAGAGATATATACATTTAATCAATTATGAGTTGGTCAGAAGATGATTGCCAGCATTACAAAAGATACTATTCTGTCAAAGCCAAAAAGAGCAAAAGAAAGGAAGAAAATTTCATTAATATAAAAGATTGACAAGTTCCAAAACCTCGTATGCAGAGGAGGTAAACAAAGAGGAAAAAGGTAAGTTCATAAACAAAAAGAGTATATTCTTCAAACTTGTGATTTTGCAGACGGATCAACATCTGCAACATTACCAGATGGATCAACATCAGCAGTATCATTAGCAGCAGTCTTTTTAACATCTTGAACAGGTGAGTTATCATCATCATTGTTATCTGAATCACTGGCAGAATGGTCTTAGCCAGAACTAGAAAACTCACGAATATCATTGTCGGAATCATCTTCTGATGAGCAATCAGAGTTGGGGTATCTCAAGTTCCTATGGTCAAAAAAGGTTCTGGATCGGAGAAATTCTGGAGATAACAGTTTGAAATCTAAATCAGGATGAATCTTGAGGATTTCTGAAAAGATTTTATCAGAGCAATCCTTTACCATATTCTTGCAAAATCCGAGGAAAGTTGGATTATCTCCAACTTCCTTCACCGAGGAGGTAATCTTGAATTTAAGACTATCCGATTTTCACTTTGTATTCTTTTCTTCTCAACTTCAAACTGTCTCCTCTCTGCTTCTAAATCTTCATGCAGTAATGTTTTGAATTTCAAAGTTTCATCCAGGAGAACATGAAGACTTTCCTTCTCTTTAGAAACCAAACTAAGAGAAGCATCATGGTTATCTCTTTCTGTTGTCATTTCACTGAGTCTCAATCCCAAACCATCATTTTTATCCTCTAAGGCAGACTTCTCCTGTAAAATTGTGCTGAAAGCTTTCACATGGTATTCTTGAGCCAACTCTAAAGTTGTATTCAACTTTTCAATCTCATTGAACTTTTCCTGAAGTTCATTCTTTTCTTTCTCAATACTTTGTGACCAGACCAAGGCTCTGGTTAGCTTTCCTTTAAGATCCTCTCTTTCATCTATGGCAATCCTGGCCCTGTCAAGGGCATCATTCTTTAACATTTCGAGCTGAAGGAGCTCCCTATAATTCAAAACAACATCTCTCAACATAGAAATCTCTTCTTGCAATTCAACACAATGGTCAGAGCAAAGTTCATAGTCAGTGTGTAAGCTATCAAGATCATTCACCAAATCAATCTCTCTGAACTCAGAATCTGTTAATTTTCTCTCTGAAGAGTCCAATTTTCTCTGAAGATCTTGTACCTCATTGACCAGTTCGAAATTCCTTTTGATCAGTTCATCATTTTCCTGGGACAAAGTTTTTTCTCTCTCCAACACTTCAGAAAATGCATTGAAGGCAGCCCCAAAACATCTGTAGATCAACCAATATAATATATTAAAAATAATATAAATAATTAGATCAATAGTAAATTAATTCTAAATAAAAGAATGGGAAGAAGGTCTATTTCTTACCCCCACCCGTGTGAATAAAGATCAGAGTCAAACATTCGAGCAGTTTCCTTCTTGTCACGGGGGATTCTGCCCTTTGTGCCCCATTCTCTGGCAGCCTCCCAATTACGGCTGGCCGTATGATTTTCTTTTAAAAACCACTCAGGGTGGAAAGGATTTCCAGAGTCAGCAATGCTCATGGTGTCATCAAGCTGGTCAGGGATTGGTTGGAGGTTAGCTATCTCGAGAATGTTCTCAGGATTTACATTACGGCAGCATCATTTGAGCCAGTCTGCATGATGATATTTTCTTGATCTTCATGACCATTCTAAGGATAAACTATCATAAGAGCTTCAGGTGGGGCAGCATTATTCTCTGGTGGAACAACTTCATGAATTTCCTCGGGAGGGAGAATATTCTGGTTATTTTCCTCCAAGGGAGGAGCATCTTGATCATTTTCTTCAAAAGGGGGAACATTGGTATCTGGGGCAACAACATCCAACATAGGGATGGATAGAGGTAAAATAGAAACGGAGGGTTCATTTGCACGATCCTAGGCAGAAACGTCCAAGGCAGAGACAGGCACATCAACATTTACATCACACAATTGGTCAGCTATTTCCTCAATAATATCACCTGCAACATGTATTAATATGTCTTCAGCAATTCTCTTCAGATGATCAGAAGAATAGTAAAAAAAGTCCTTACCTCGATCTTCATCCTCAACCATCTTTTCTGGGAAGATGGAAGTATCGTGGGGTAAATCAGCTGGTGTGTGTGACAGTAAGCTTTCTCTATTTTCTTCAGCATCAGCCTTGGTGGCAGCAGGAATTTCTTCATGTGGATTATTTTCTTCAGTGGGGACTTCTGTAGGAGCAGTATGGAATTCTTTTCTTTTCTTCTTCTTCTTCTTTAGCCAGACGAACCCTGGTCAGAAACTGGACATGTGGACCTAAGTCTGCATCTCAGTGTATTGGAAGTTCTGGAGGTCCTCATCTTGGGACCAGGGGTCTTACTTACAACAGTTTTCACAATTTGAACATTGATATTTTCTCTGGCGGTATCTTCTGGAGCCTGGATGGTTTTGTCTCGACCAGGGGAATCTTTTTCAATAGCTTTTCTTTTTGAAGTGTGACAGGCAGTATGTTTCCTTTTCTTGGAGGGTTTGGTAACCCTAGAGTCGGATTTCTTTTCTTTTGAAACAATTCTTCAGAGATCAGCAACACTAGGGACCAGACGAGCAACTATTTCTGATGATAAAAGTATATGATGATGAATAGAGAGAATTTCTCAAACAATCCCAATCAGCCCCTCTAAGGGGAAAGGAAAGAAAGATATACAGTTGTTACTATCTTTACCTGGAAAAAGGCCGTGACTAATGAGACCTGCATCTGTTTTCAACTTGGCAGCATCTATTGGAGTTCCAGTGGGAATCATACTCCAGGTTACTCGGTCATATTAAGTAAGTTCGGGACGCACTTTCAAAGGAGATAAGGATTCCAAGGAATGTAAGCACCATCGAGACCAAAAGTTTGGATTTGGAATGGCACAGAAGAAGTACTTTTCCCGCCATTGCTTGTTGTCGTGGGGAATGGAGGAATCAATGAAAATTTTGGATTCTCTTCCCAGTTCATTCACAATGCAGGTTCTTCTAGCAAAATGAAGGTATCCGCATTCGCGGGATACTTTCAGGGTGTAATAATTTCTGAAAAGGTCAACAGATGGGGTACGATTCATCTGGAGGATAAAAGCAAAAAAACAGTAAACTAGTCTCCAACTGTTTGGAGTAAGTTGAGAAGGGCAGACATGATAGTAGTCCAATAAAGATTGAACTATGGGGATTAGGGGGATTCTAAAGCCTGAGTCAAGATGATCAAGGTAAATGGTGATAACTCCTGAGTCAACTGAGTAGGAACGGTCGGAGGAGTCAGAAACCCATATTCTAGCATCGGAAGGGAAATGGTAGCTTTCCAAATAAGAGTCCAGATGGGACTTTTTTATTTTGGTGGGATACCACTCGGGACCAGCATACTTTGGGTCCATTTCTCTCTGGACATATTGACAGGAGTATAAATAAGGATGGCTTCATCGTGAGCATATGGAACAGGTTTCCAGTCTGAAGGATTATGCTGAGAGGAGGAAATACCAGATACGTCTTTCATCCGCTCGTCATTTTGAGGTATATCAGGTTGAGCAGAGGTACTGGGTATTGAAGGGTTGGAAGCAGAATCCATGGCGGAGACAAGAAAGAAAGAAGAAGAAAACCTGAAAGATAAAATCTGAAAAGGAGTGATAAAGGAAATGGCAGATAGGTATGTTTGATGTTCATGAAGAAGGAGAGCAAAGTACGGAAAGGAGCAAGTGACAGTTGACTGATATATATAAAGAATGAGAGAAGATTTCTTCAGAGGGGAAAATGCACGATGGTCCAAAATCAATGGTCATTACCTTTCATTATTGACGCGTGGGATCAATCGGTGAACGTATGAAAACTACAGTTGAAAATAATGAGGATGATGTGTGAGAAGATAAGGGAACAGTATGATGGTAATACATGGGAAAAAGACGAAATTAATGATCAAGCGGCGATAACGTTAAGGAAGATGGAAAGTTATATTTGAAAATTCACAAAAAGTCTGACAGGAAAGTGATTTCGGCCGGCTGTAACATAATTTGGGTGCTGAGTACAGTAATATAATGATTACGCAAGGCAGTTCAAATATTATATTCAACCATTGCAGAGGACATAATTTCATAAGGGACATGGTCATAAATTGACTTTCAAGTTAATGATGATATGGTGACTTGGCATCAAAGTTTTGAAGAAATCAAGGATTATCTGGGGAAAAGGCGTAATGGCTGAGCAGGGAATATTGTATGATTTTGACAGAAAGGATTAAACCTACTGATCAGAGTCTCATATAAGTTCAACCTGATCAGTAGGCTTGGGGGCTTATGTTGTGACTAAAATATCCACTGCCGGTTCATACCGGCCAAACCAATCTTAGCCGGGTTCGATTGAGAGATAAAGGAAGGATGATCAGCGACGTCCAAAGAGGAGCGATGATCTGGTGGCTGTGATTGAAAAAGTGTTATAAGCGGGAAAGCTAGTATAAAAGCGAGGGAAGATTCATAACAAGGTAAGTCTCTAGAATCAACCAAACTCTAAGCTCACTCTGATTGAACTCCATTTCAAACACTTTAGAAGCTCCAGAGAGCTCTGAAAACATCATCTTCACCATACTGACTAGATCGTTGGAGACGAGACGCCGATCAAGACGATCGGCTCCGTTTCACACTGGTATTCTGTTTCTTTCAGGAGTGAGAGGTTGATCAATCGAAGAGCCAACCAGATCGAATCAGATCTGAGGAGTTTGGTGCGGAAAACTACGGTTCAAGGAGATTGGCAGAAATAGCACCAACAATTACAACTTTGAATATCTCCTTTATTTTTGTAAATTGGAACCACAACACTTCTCCTCCATTCATCTGGCATCTTCCTTGCGCTCATAATCTTATTAAACAACTTAGTCAACCAAACTAGTCCATGGGTTCCTAAGCTCTTCCATACTTCAATTGGGATTTCATCAAGACCTTCTGTCTTGTCGAGTTTCATCCTCCTTAAAGCTTCTTTTACTTCGGACATTGAAATTCTACGTATATAAGTTCGGACATTGGTGCCTTGGTGAAAGGTGTAATCGTTCAAAACATAAGTGCTTGAAGAATGCTCGTTTAGTAAACTAGAGAAATAGGTTTCCCATCTTTTCTTAATGTCCTCCTCACAAACTAATACTTTACCATCTCCATTTTTAATACATCTAACATGGTCAAGATCTCTACTCTTCCTATCCCTCATCTTAGCTATCTTATAAATAGATTTTCCCCCTTCCTTCGTACCCAACTTATTTTATAACTCTTCATACTTCTTTTCCCTTGCTTTTCCCGCAATTTTCTTAGCTTCATTTCTATCCAACCTATACCTTTGAAGATCCTCAACATCCTTTGTTCTTTGCCATGTCTTAAAACTAACTTTTTTATTCCTAATGGCAGCTTGAACCTCACTATCCCACCACCACGTCTCTCTATAAGAATGGAGCTTTCCTTTTGATTCACCTAGAACATCTTTAGCCATCTTCTTAATATACATAGCCATCTCATTCCACATTGCATTGGAATCCCCTTTAAAATCCCCTTTTCCTTGTTTGACTACTTCATTAACGAAAGAATTAGAATACTCTCCTTTCAAATTCCACCATCTTATTTTGGGATAGTTTACCTTGGACCTTGTATGTGTTCTTGAGACTAAGCACATATCCAAGATCACAAGTCTATGTTGTGTAGTTAAGCTTTCCCCCGGTATCACCTTGCATTCCTTGCACAACAATCTATCAATCCTTCTAGTTAGGAAGGAATCTATTTGACTTCTATGTTGTCCACTTTTGAAGGTAATTAAACGTTCATCTCTCTTTTTGAAGTAAGTATTTATAATAGATAGATCAAAAGCAGTAGCAAAATCCAAAATTGAAATCCCCTCGTCATTCCTTTCTCCAAAACCATATCCTCCATGTACACTCTCATATCCTCTTTGATCTTTTCCAATATGTCCATTTAAATCGCTTCCTATGATAATCTTTTCTCCTTGACGAATTCCTTGCATTAATCCATCTATATTTTCCCAAAATTCTAACTTTAGGTTGAATTTAATTTGCTTAATTCCATTTTAAATATCATCCAAGAAATGCCTCTAAAAAAAATGTCAACTTTACACAATCACATAGCAACATAACTACGGAAGATTGTGAACATTAAAATTTTCCAATGGGGATTTTTGGTTGTTATGGTTTTTTATTGTGGTAGACCAGCATGGTTTTGGTTTTTGTTTTTGGGTTTGAGTTAGTTTTGGGTTCTACTTGAGCACCAATGGTTGTTCAATTTGGTTCGATTTGATTTGGGATAGTAACCACTTAAACCAACCCTATATGATTTTAATTCTACTTGAATAATTTGGGTTTGGACTCTGGAGTTTAGGCTACTTTTCTCGGTTCAACTTTTAGATTTATACCTTTAAAGGTAAAGTAAATGGGTAATTGTAATTACAATGTAAAAGGGAACCATAGCTATGCAAAATTCGATTGTTAATGAGGTAGGTGAACAAGGACAAGATAGGAATTTCATTTTGGTTACCTTCTTTCTTTTTCTAGGTTTGGGGGGGGGGGGAGAGAGAGAACTGAAGTCATACATAGGGAACCCCTTTGTCATTCTGCTTTGTGCAGAAAAAGAGCCATAGAAGAAGGGGAGAAAAAGAGAGTAGAAAAGCGAGAGAGAAAAGAATCCGTGTATACGAAGGTTCTCTCGAAGGGTGCTAGGAAGATCAAAAAGTGAAAACAAAAGGAAAGTGGGTGGATTTGACGGGGTGGGGGGGGTAATGAAATCCAAAAGGTGAAGCAAAGGAATCGGAAGAACTGAACTCAAAATTTGAAGGCACAAGTAGATGAGAAGATCTTCTTCAATAGGTAGTTTCTCTCTTATATTGTACTTCTGATTTGAGAATTCTTAGCCATTTTACTTTGTTTTTATTTTTGGGATTAGGGTTTCAAATCCGAACAAATTAATCTTCTTCAATAGGTAGTTTCTCTCACTACAAGAAAAAGTAGAATTAGTGACGTTTAATTAGTGGTGGTTTACCAAAAACCGCCACTAATAATAGATATTTAGTGGCGGTTTTTATTTACTGCCACTATATAGACTTAATTCATACCATTACCGTTCGTGCATATTCAATTAGGGGCGGTATTTTCCGCCAGCATATTCATATTATTAGTGGCGGTTTGATAAAACTGCCACTAATTGCATGTTACATGCGGGGAACCCAAAACCGCTGGTATTAAATGGTTGCGGTGCATTCCGCGTCGGATTTGTGGCGGTTTTTTAAACCACCATGAAACAAATGGTGGCGGTTTTTGCCACTCTTAGTGGCGGAAAAAACCGCCACGAAAACCATATTTTTTTTTGTAGTGTCTCTTATATTGTACTTCAAATTTGAGAATTCTTAGCCATTTTACTTTGCTTTTATTTTTGGGATTAGGGTTTCAAATCCAAACAAATTAATCTTCTTCAATAGGTAGTTTCTCTCTCTTATATCGTACTTCAAATTTGAGAATTCTTAGCCATTTACTTTGTTTTTATTTTTGGGATTAGGGTTTCAAATCCAAAGAAATAAAAAACTGTTAAGAGAGAGAGAGAGAGAGAGAGAGAGAGAGAGAGAGAGAGAGAGAGAGAGAGAGAGAGAGAAAGGGAGGAAGGGGATCTAAGATGGAAGGGTTAGAATGGGAGAAACATGAAGAATACAGGTAAAGGAAAGAAAAGTTAGATCCCTAAAAGGGTCTATTGTGGCATTTATGAACTAGGACTTTCCCCCTTATTTTGTTTGGATGTGACCAAATATAAATGTTCTGAATATGTAATAAGAGGCCTATGCTATAGCAATATCTAAAATTATGTTGAGGTAAATCAGTTTGTTCATACCCATTTCTTACTCAAGGAATCGAAGTTTCATAATCAATGTTCATGTTAGGTACGTGTAAATTTACAATATGCTAATATCTTATTTCACATGCTAGTAAGTTAATACGGAACTTAATATGGTTTATTACTAACACTAGGAAGGGAGACATGGCTTTGTCATCTACTAGTAAGTGCAAATACAGTTATGTTTCTTAAGTATTTTCTTTGTTTTGATCATCATTAAACCAGTCACAAGGACAGGGGACTCCTTGGCCGAGAGGATTGGGATGCAGGTTTGTGGAAGGTATGGAGGGACAATAGCGTAAACCCTACACGTCCTTGATCTTACAGCCTCTTGGCTGCCACAATTTCCCAAAAGCACGTCCACTTATGTATTTGAATAGTTAGTTACATATGCATTATATGATGATGATGTTTCCTCGCCAGCTTTAGTTAAGGAAGATCTAGCTTGGGATGCCTCTGGATGACCCAGATTTTGTTTCTAAAGCTTGTTCCTCATATTTGTAGTCTATTGCACCATGTTTTGCTTTACTGGGAACTGGTGAGATTGGGTGTAATGGGGGCAACTGCTGTTGCGGGTCAATTAATGGTGGTTCCCTAACCTTGTGTGTATCGTTGACTCTTTCGCTTCTTAGTATAAATGACCTTTTAAAAAAGATTAACCGATGAAAATTATGAAATGAGAATTGTATTTTGAAAATTGAGGACTAGAACAACGAGAAATTCAATGTTAGTATATGGTGTTATGAAAAGAATAGAAGTATGAAAATCCAACCCTATAATAGTAAACCATTCCCATTAGAAGGTAGGTTTTTGCTGAGGCACATAATAAATCCTTGCATGGCCTTCAGGAATATGTGGCTTGTTGTTGCTTGCCCGTTAGCTCTAGAGATTTTCTTTGGGGGTGGGGGGATATTCCACCACACCTATTTAGTGTTGGAGATGGCTTCCTATCCTAGCATATACCATTTTCATTGGCTAGCAGGCCTAGTCTTCCATGATTGTCATAAGCTGATGCTTGATACGTACCCACTAACCTTGTGATGAGGCACATGTTGCCACTATTGATGGTGTACATCACCTTCGTTATGTTAAAGAAAATTAGAAAGGTGAACGGACCAAGTCAGTTTGTTTAATGTGAAATTTAAAGGTTTATAATCATGTAAATAATTTACGTAGCTTGTTTCCTTTAAGTTTTCATATAAAAAAGCATAATTTTTGTTTACTATTCTTGTCATTACATATATATACATAAGCTCATCCCTCCCCCCCCCCCCCCCACATTTTTATTTTGACAATTATATTCATTAACTCAATGTTGTTGTGCCCAATGGCCTTCCAAGCAATAGAGCTTGATTAGGATACTCTGTAGTTTAGAATTTAGTAATGATTGGACACTATCTTTTTCTCTATATGTCGTCAATTGAGTGTAAATACAATTCCTCTTGTATGGAGATGAAACATTGTCATTTAATATCTTTTTTTTTTTTTTTTTTTTTGTCAAATTTAAAAACCTCTGAATTAATTCTTCCATGCACTTGTTTTGTAATTTAGTATATTCATTGTATGTTGAGATCTGTTACCCTTATTTGGGTTTGCACCATTACACAAAAGCCTAAAAAATTGGCTCGAGTTAGCCATGTACATCATGATCTAAAACATGGTGGATCTCTTTGGGTTATTCATGTTGTAGATCATGAGTTATCAATTTAATCTAGTTTATAGTGGCTGATCCATTTGGCGTATGATTTCTTAAAACATCCATTTTTAGCATATTTAATTGTGAATTTTTTTTTAGAGTTGAAAATTACTTGAACAAAGAAAATGCTTTACAGAAGAGTTGGAAGATCACTCTTTCTATCTACATGAGATATATAAAGTAGATAATAGAAGACTATGCTATTGGATCAATGATTTACGAGGTATGCGCCATTGAAATGGATTTTCTATTAGGGAAACATCCACCATTGTTGATTGTCGTTTCCATATATACCTGCTCCTTTTGTTGTTGGTGGTCATCTTGGTTATAGTTATTGTTCTAGCTTAGTTTAGGCAATTACCTTTCTAACAGAATATTTTGGATATTTATTCTTATATACAGAAAGATACTGGTTTTCTATTGCTCTTATGTTTGAATTTTCACAAATTTTTTCTTAATTGACCTCCTTGCATATTTGTTGGAGCTGACAATTGGCTATGGAATAATTTTTGGATACTACAATTGTTCTAAGGGGAACTCTCAGTTGAACACCTTGATGTTTTCCCTAGATCAGGTTCTACCAAAAAAACACATTTTGCATTTTGGATCCATTGCAATATCCAAATATGGCTGACTAAGGACATGCCGCTGGATCATTAATAAATTCCGCTTGGTAAAACCAAGGTGGTCTTAATTTCAAGCCTCTATCTCTCCACTTTCCCTTCTCCAATCCCTTGAGCCTATAGGCCCTTGGTCCTAGTGACTGGGCTGATGATGATCCAAAAAAATAAGAGCAAATTGCACTGGCATTTCTAAATAGAGGTTTTAAAGCACTGACACCTTACTTTTTGTTTTAAAAACACCAACACCCCAATTCATTAAACACATAAGTCCATTTTTTTGTGAAAGTTAACCCACTATTTATTTTTCTTTAATTTCAAAAATACCCTCACCAAAATATGAGGGGAAAAATTTTTAAAAATAGAACAACAATGTCTTCGTCAAATAACCTTTGTAGGTGGAAGAATGTCTTTTTTTTTTTTTTTCCTTTGTTTTTATGAAATGAGAATAAGATTTCTTGGAAGGGTATAATAGTCTTTGCGATAATATAACTAATCAAACAAAAAGTGGAGCGTCAGTGCTTTAAAACCTTCATTTTAGGGTACTAGTGCAACTTGCTCAAAAAATAAACAGGTGCTATTAGATTTATTATTTATATGATAAAAATGCCCTCACTTACCATTTATTTCTCATTTACCAATCTCAAACCTATAAGGTAAGAATTCCATATCTGAAAAGAACTTACGAAGAAAGATTCTGATTTTCTTGTTTGAGGTGTATTGACAAATATTATTGAATTCAATTTTCAAGGATTCAATAAGTATCTATTCATTACGAAAAAAAAAAAAAGTAGCTATTCTGAATTCTTTTAAATTTTGATTGACGAAGATTGTGTTACTGAGGGTTTTGTTTAACAAGCTGGAATTCTTAATGAAATATGACAGATTCTAATGAAAAAATGGAGAAGAATAGAGTGAGCCGGAAGGGAACATCATCAGTTAAGAAGAAACCACATTTTGAGGTCCGTATGTTATTTGGTCTATGGATCCTCGGCTGGATGGCTCATCACTTGGAAACCACACAGTTACGTTGACCCCTTCACTGAGCCCGTATCCTCAGCTAACGCATGATGTTTTCGTGGATGTGATGCTAATCACATCTGCTCTATACTCAATGTCTCCATCGTCTTTTTAGGGAGCCACTCGTGCATTATGAAGTGGGAGTATCCACCATCAGAAATTGAATTTACGAACGTTTGAATTACTGCAATGATCAGTTGAGCCATAGATTGTGATTCAAGATCCTGATTTTGGTGAAAGATTTGATGTTCTAGAAGGGTTTTGGAGGTATCTTGATGCATGTTTGTGTGTAAATGAAACATATTTATAGGAGCTCGACTTCAGTACCGTGCAATTAATATTCCACATTGTGCTGCGGAGAGATTTCGATCTCGACCGTCCATCTTTTAAAAGTGTGAAAACAACACACTTTTTGGAAATGGCTACAGGTGCGCATTGCGCAGCACCCAAGTAGGTAATTCCCCTTCCCCATGGGTTATTGATTTTAGGGCAAATTTTCATATGGCTTCTAAGTTACAATTCTTTAGCACTGATATGGTGGTTCCTTATACATCTCCGATGACATTACCCAATGGTGAAACAACCCTTGTGTCCCACTTAGGGACTTGCACCCCCACCCCTTCCATATCTCTTAATGATGTCTTATATGTTCCTTCATTCCGTTTTAATTTATTATCCGTTAGTCAAATCACTAAAGCTCTCAATTGTTCAGTAACATTTTTTCCTCATCATTGTGCCTTTTAGGACTTACCAACGAAGAAGATGATTGGATTGGGTAAAGAGCATAATGGCTTATATTATTTGAGTTGCTTCCCTCCATTATTGCAGCCTCATCCACTCATTCCCACTCCTTTGATGTGTGGCATTGGCGCTTAGGCCACCCATCTCGCAACATTATTAATTCTTTATCATGTTTTGATTCTTGTATTTCAATTTCTAATAAATGTGTTTGCACTATTTGCCCTTTGGCAAAACAAACCCGGCTACCTTTCCCATCTAGCTCCATATCCACTTCATCTTCTTTTGATTTAAGACATTGCAATGTTTGGGGTCCTTATTATATTCCTTCTATATGTGGTGCTAAATATTTTTTGACTATTGTGGATGACTCTTCTCGCTATACTTGGGTTTTTCTAATGAACTTCAAATTTGGGGCTGGGGTTTTTTTGCTTTTTTTTTTTTTCTATTTTAAAAAAACAAAATTATAAAAAAAAAAAATTTTTTTCTTGTTATTGTTTGTTTTTTTTTTAACCACCCCCCCACCTTTTTTTTTTTTACCTTGTTGTTTTTTTTTAATATTGTTGTTGTGCGCTTTTTTTTTTTTTTTTTTTTTTGTTTGTGTGGGCGGTAGTTTTCCGCACCGAACTCCTCAGATTTGATTCGATCTGGTTTGCTCTTTGATCGATCAACCTCTCACTCCTGAAAGAGACAGAATCACAGTAAGAAATGGAGCCGATCTTCTTGATCGGCGTCTCGTCTCCGATGATCTAGTCAGTATGATGTCGATGGTCTTTCATAGCTCTCTGGAGCTCCTTAAAATGCTAGTAATGGAGTTCAATCAGAGTGAGCTTAGAGTTTTGGTTGATTCAGAGACTTACCTTCTTTCGGATCTTCCCTCGCTTTTATACTTGTTTTCCCGCTTATAATCACTTTTTCAATCATAGCCGTTGGATCATCGCTCCTCTTTGGACGTCGTTGATCATCCTTCCTTTATCTCTCAATCGAACCCAACTAAGATCGGTTTGAACGGTATGAACCGTCAACGGATATATTAGTTACAACATAAGCCCCCAAGCCTGCTGATCAGGTTGAACCTAAATGACCTGATCAGCAGGTTTTATCCTTTTCATCAAAATCATACAGTATTCCTTGTCCAGATATTACGCCTTTTCCCCAGGTAATACTCGATTTCTTCAAAACCTTGATGGCGAGTCATCATATCATCATTATCTTGAAAATCGATTTACGACCATGCCCCTTATGAAATTATGTCTTTTGATTTGGTTGGAGTCATATTACTGTATTCAGCCCCCAAATTATCTCAAAACCAGCCGCCATCACTTTCCTGTCAGACTTTTTATGAATTTTCAAATATAACTTTCCAACTTCCTTAACGTTACCGCCGCTTGATCACTAATTTCGTCTTTTTCCCATGCATTACCATCATATTGTTCCCTTGCCTTTTCACACATCATCCTCATTCTTTTCAACT
The DNA here is from genome assembly GCF_041222555.1 of Hakea prostrata. Lineage (NCBI taxonomy): Eukaryota > Viridiplantae > Streptophyta > Magnoliopsida > Proteales > Proteaceae > Hakea > Hakea prostrata. The sequence continues at coordinate 320,184 of NW_028291143.1, forward strand.
GCTGTTTTCATACGTTAGCCGATTGATCCCACGCGTCGGTTACGAAAGGTAATGACCATTGATTTTGGACCATCGTGCATTTCCCCCTTCTTTCAAGAAATCTTCTCTTATTCTTTTTATATATATATCTGTCAACTGTCACTGTTCCTTTCCGTACTTTGCTCTTCTTCTTCGTGAACATCAAACATACCTATCTGCTATTTCCTTTATCACTCCTTTTTAGATTTTACCTTTCCAGTTTTCTTCTTCTTCCTTTCTTGTCTCCGCCATGGATCCTGCTTCCAATCCTTCAGTACCCCGTACCTCTGCTCAACCTGATATACCTCCAAGCAGCAAACAAATGAAAGACGTGTCTGGTGCTTCCTCCTCTCAACATAATCCTTCAGACTGGAAACCTGTTCCGTATGCTCACGATGAAGCCATTCTTATTTATACTCCTGTCAACATGTCCAGAGAAAAAATGGACCCAAAGCATGCTGGTCCCGAGTGGTATCCCCAATAAAGAAGTCCCATCTGGATTCTTATTTGGAAAGTTACCATTTTCCTTCCGATGCTAGAATATGGGTTCCTGACTCCTCCGACCGTCCCTACTTAGTTGATCCAGGTGTTATCACCATTTACCTTGATCACCTTGATTCAGGTTTTAGAATCCCCCTGATTCCCATAGTTCAATCTTTATTGGACTATTATCATGTCTGCCCTTCTCAACTTACTCCAAATAGTTGGAGATTGTTTACTGTTTTTTTGCGTTTATTCTTCAGATGAATCGTATCCCATCTGTTGACCTTTTCAAAAATTATTACACCTTGAAAGTATCCCGCGAACGCGGATACCTTCATTTTGCTAGAAGAACCTGCATTGTGAGTGAACTGGGAAGAGAATCCAAAATTTTCATTGATTCCTCCATTCCCCATGACAACAAGCAATGGCGGGAAAAGTACTTCTTTTGTGCCATTCCAAATCCAAACTTTCGGTCTCGATGGTGCTTACATTCCTTGGGATCCTTATCTCCTTTGAAAGTGCGTCCTGAACTTTCTGAATATGACCGGATAACCTGGAGTATGATTCCCACTGGAACTCCAATAGATGCGGCCAAGTTGAAGACAGATGCATGTCTCATTAGTCACGGCCTTTTTCCAGGTAAAGATAATAACAACTGTATACCTTTCTTTCTTTTTTCCCTTTATTTTCTCTCCCTTTGTAATCCTTACTCATTATCATATACTTTTATCATCAGAAGTAATTGCTCGTCTAGTCCCTAGTGTTGCTGATCTCCGAAGAATTGTTTCAGAAGAAAAGAAATCCGATTCTAGGGTTACCAAACCCTCCAAGAAAAGGAAACACACTACCTGTCATTCTTCAAAAAGAAAAACCATTGAAAAAGATTCCCCTAATCAGGAGAAAACCATTCCGGCTCCAGAAGATGCCGTCAGAGAAGATACCGATGTGCAAATTGTGAAAACTGTTGCAAGTAAGACCCCTGGTCCCAAGACGAGAACCTCCAGAACCTCCAATACACTGAGATGCAGACTTAGGTCTACAGGTCCAGTTTCTGACCAGGGCTCGTCTAGTTCAAAGAAGAAGAAGAGAAGAAAAGAAATTCATACTGCTCCCACAGAAGTTCCCACTGTTGAAGATAGTCCACATGAAGAAATTCCTGCTGCCACCGAGGCTGATGTTGAGAAAAATAGAGAAAATTTAGTGTCACACACATCAGCCAATTTACCTCATGATACTCCCATCTTCCCAGAAAAGATGGTTGAGGATGAAGATCAAGGTAAGGATTTGTTTGACTATTCTTCTGATCATCTGAAGAGAATTGCTGAAGACATATTAATACATGCTGCAGGTTGTATTATTGAGGAAATAGCTGACCAATTATGTGATGAAAATGCTGATGTCCCTGTCTCTCCCTTGGATGTTGTTGCCGAGGACCATGTGAATGAAATTTCCGTTTCCATTCTACCTTTATCCACCCCTGTGTTGGATGTTGCTGCCCTAGATATTGATGTTCCCCCTTTTGAGAAAAGTGATCAAGATGCTCCTCCCTTGGAGGAAAATAACCAGAATATTTCCCAAGAAATTCATGAAGTAGCTCCAGAAGAGAATAATCCTACCCCACCTGAAGCTCTCATGGTAATTGACCCTCAAAATGGTCATGAAAACCAAGAAAATATCATCATGCAGACTGGTTCAAATGATGCTACTGTAAATGTAAATCCTGAGAATATTCTTGAGATAGCTGACCTCCAACCAGCCCCTGACTAGGTTGATGATACCATGAGCAATGCTGACTCGGGAATCCTTTCCACCCTGAGTGGTTTTTAAAAGAAAATCATACGGCCAGCCGTAACTGGGAGGCTGCTAGAGAGTGGGGCACAAAAGGTAGAATCCCCCGCGACAAGAGGAATACTGCACGAATGTCTGATTCTGACCTTTATTCTCATGGGTGGGGGTAAGAAATAGACCTTTTTCCCTTTCTTCTATTTAGAATTAATTATTGATCTGATTACTTATATTGTTTTTAATGTATATATATATATATATATTGATTGATCAACAGATGTTTTGGGGCTGCCTTCAATGCATTTTCTGAAGTATTGGAGAGAGAAAAAACTGTCTCAGGAAAATGAGGAACTGATCAAAAAGAACTTCGAATTGGTCAATGAGGTACAAGATCTTCGAAGAAAATTGGGATCTTCAGAGAGAAAATTAACAGCTGCTGAGTTCAGAGAGATTGATTTGATGAATGATCTTGATAGCTTACACACTGATTATGAAATTTCTCTCGACCATTGTGCTGAATTGCAGGAAGAAGTTTCTATGTTGAGAGAAACCGTTTTGAATTATAGGAATGAGCTTTTTCAGCTCGAAATGTTAAAGAATGATGCCCTTGACAGGGCTAGGATTGCCACAGATGAAAGAGAAGATTTTAAAGGAAGGCTAACCAGAGCCTTGGTCTGGTCACAAAGTATTGAGAAAGAAAAGAATGAACTCTAGGAAAGGTTCAATGAGATTGAAAAGCTAAATACAACTTTAGAGTTGGCTCAAGAATATCATGTAAAAGCTTTCAGTTCAATTTTGCTGGAGAAGTCTGCTTTAGAGGATAAAAATAATGATTTGGGGTTGAGACTCAATGAAATAACAGCAGAAAAGGATAATCTCGATGCTTCCTTTAGTTTGGTTTCTAAAGAGAAAGAAAGTCTTCATGCTCTCCTGGATGAAACTTTAAAATTCAAAACTTTACTGCTTGAAGATTTAGAAGCAGAGAGGAGACAGTTTGAAGTTGAGAAGAAAAGAATACAAAGTGAAAGCCAGATAGTCTTAAATTCAGTTACCACTTCAATGAAGGAAGTTGGAGATAATCCAACTTTCCTCGGATTTTGCAAGAATATGGTAAAGGATTGCTCTAATCAAATCTTTTCAGAAATCCTTAAGATTCATCCTGGTTTAGATTTCAAACTTTTATCCCTAGAATTTCTCCCTTCTAGAACCTTTTTTGATCTTAGGAACTTGAAATATCCCAACTCTGTTGCTCATCAGAAGATAATTCTGACAATGATATGAGTGACTCCTCCGATTTCGCCAAGATCATTACGCGGTGGTTGAGATGACAATGATGATGATAACTTACCTGCTCAAGGAGATGAAGAGACTGCTGCTGATGATATTGTTGATGTTGATCCATCTGGTAATGCTACAGATGTTGATCCATCTACAAAACCACAAATTTGAAGAACATACCCTTTTTGTTTTATGAACTTACCTTTTTCTTCCTTGTCGACCTCTTTTGCATATGCGGTTTTTTAACTCGTCAAACTTTTATATGAATGAAATTTTCTTCCTTTCTTCTGCTCTTTTTAGCTTTGATAGAATAGTATCTTTCGTAATGTTGACTATCATCTGATCAGATACCTTGAGATGTTGATTTACAGATAACCTTTGAACTTCGATTAATAGTCCTCGATGTAACCTGATCCTTGAATTATTTTATTGATTAATTCCGTTGTACTCGATCCGAATGCTGCCTTAGAAAGATGGCTACTAGAGCCTGACTTCGGAAAGTCGGGATCATTCCTCGGAAGGAACAATCCAGGATCACCCTCGTGAAAGGAATGATCCGTGATTAGCTTAGCATGACCTGGCTACTTGAGCCTGACTTACGTAAAGTCGGGACCACCCTTGGAAGGAATGATCCGTGATCAGCTTCGGAAAGCATGACCAGGCCTCGGAAGGCTGGCTACTTGAGCCTAACTCACGAATAGTCGGGACCACCCTCAGAAGGAATGATCCGTGATCAGCTTCGGAAAGCATTACCAGGCCTCGGAAGGCTGGCTACTTGAGCCTAACTCACGAACAGTCGGGATCACCCTCGGAAGGAATGATCCAGATCAGCTAGCATAATCACACCTCAGATGGCTGGCTACTTGAGCCTGACTTCGGAAAGCCGGGATCATCCTCGGAAGGAGTGACCCTGAGTCAGCGTTGAAAAGGCATGACGTGACCTCGTAAGGCTGACCACTTGGGCCTGACTCCGGAAAGTCGGGATCATCCTCGGAAGGAATGACCCTGGATCAGCGTTGAAATGGCGTGATCAGAAGAACTGGTTCGCACAAATGTCCTTTGGATTAATAATGAAGAAGAAACTTTGGATGACCACGTTTAATAAAATGTTTTCTCCAAGAATACCAGAAAATTCTTTCTACTGATAATATTTCTTAAGGTGAATTACATTCCACGGTCATTTCGAACAGCTCCCATGAGAATCTTTCAGCCAATATGTGTTTTTGCTCACAGTTTTTGTTACCACATATGGCCCTTTCCAGTTTGCAGAAAGCTTTCCACAGTTCCTTGGATCTGATGCTGATTTTTTCCTCAAAACCAAATCTCCTACTCTGAAAGATTTATGTTTGATTCAAGCATTATAATACGCTGCCGTTCTCCTCTGATATTCTATATTACGGTATAAGGCCTTTTCTCTGACTTCATCTAAAAATTCAAGGTTTGCCCGCAATCCTTCTTCATTAGTTACTGGATCAAATCCCTCATATCTGTTTGATCCTACCATAACCTCCACTAGAGCCAATGCTTCTGACCCATATGCCAGTCTAAAAGGTGTTTCACCTGTTGGAGTTCTGACCGTAGTCCTATACGCCCATAGTACATGAGGTAGCTCATCGATCCACTGATTATGCGCTTCATCCAGTCTCCTTTTTATTCCCTGTAGAAGTGTTCTGTTAGTTACCTCAATTTGGCCATTGCATTGAGGATACGCCACAGATGAGTGCTTGCACTCAATATGATAGTCTGCACAGAATTCCTTGAATCTTTCATTGTCAAATTGTGGTCCGTGATCAGTCAGTAGAATCTTTGGTAGGCCATATCCGAATATGACATGATTTTCGAAGAACTTTTCAATTTGACTCGTGGTAGTTGTTGCCAGGGCTTCTGCTTCTACCCATTTCGTGAAATAATCGATTGCAGCCACTACAAACTTTTTTCCTCCAGTTGCAACAGGAAAAGGTCCCAACAAATCCATACCCCACATAGCAAATGGGAGGGGATTAAGAATTGATGTTAGCTGCTCTGCTGGCTGGTTCTGAATTGGTGCATGAATCTGATATTGATGACACCTTCTTACATACTCAATCGCCTCAGATTGCATACGTGGCCAATAAAATCCTTGTCTTAGAATTTTATAAGCCAAAGCTTTCCCACCTAAGTGGTTTCCACAGATTCCTTCGTGGACCTCGGATAAGGCATAAAGAGCATCAGAGGGTCCCAAGCATTTCAAAAGTGGCCCAGAAACTGTCCTTTTATATAATAACCCATTCTTTAGAATAAACCTGGCAGCTCTTCTTTTCACAGTTTTGGTCTTCTCCCTATCTTCAGAAAGAATACCATCCTTCAGATACTGTATAATAGGATCCATCCAAGATATCTCTGCGTCAATTTCCATTATCTCTGATTCTGAATATGCCGGAATATCTAGCTCCTCAGAATATACAGTTTGTGGAATAGAAATAGACTTTGCAGATGCCAATTTTGCCAGAGAATCTGCTTCATTATTTTGATTTCGAGATATCCTCGTGACTGAGAATTGTGCGAACCACTCCTTACATTGCGATACCTTTTTAAGATAACTGACCATTCGATCATCTTTCGCACCATATGCTCCCGTGACTTGACTGACCACCAGCTCAGAATCACTTTTTACTTCAATGCTTTGAACACAGAGGGATCTAGCTAGTCGTAATCCTGGAATAAGAGCTTCATACTCTGCTTCATTGTTTGAAGCATGAAAATTAAACCGGAGTGCATTTTGAATTACAAATCCAAACGGACTTTGTAAAATCACCCCCGCTCCTGATCCCTGTGAATGACTTGACCCATCTACATTTAAGGTCCACACAGAAGACACCTTACTAGAATCTTTTTCCTCCTCTGGTGATGAAATACTTTCAGCAATAAAATCAGCCAAAACTTGTGCCTTTATCGCAGTTCTAGGTTTATAATCTATATCATGTTCTGTTAACTCTACTGCCCATGATACCATTCTCCCCGCCAGATCAGGCATATGCAGTATTTTCTTTAAAGGCCAGTTGGTAAGAACAATAATTGGATGAGCCTGAAAATAGGGTCGGAGCTTCCTGGCTGCTATTATTAAGGCGAAAGCCTGTTTCTCAAATTCCAGATATCTAGATTTCGCATCTAACAATGTATGGCTTACAAAGTAGATAGGATTTTGAACAGTACCTTCTTCCCTGATTAACACCGCGCTTACTGCCGCCTTTGAAGAAGATAGATTTATCTGCAAGCTCTCTCCGGGCTTTGATCGAGATAAAAGCGGTGGTGGGTGGTCAACCTCCTCTTCAGCTCTTCAAATGAATTCTGACAATCCTCCGACCATTTGAATTCGTTGAGTGCATTTAGATTTTTCAACGCCTTGAAGAATGGTGCACACTTATCTCCTGATCTTGATATAAATCTACTTAATGCTGCAACTCTTCCTGTTAAACTTTGAATTTCTTTCATACTACTGGGTGCCATCATATTCAAGATAGCCCTGATTTTTTCTGGATTTGCCTCAATACCCCTCTGCGTGACCATGAAACCTAGGAATTTACCAGATGAAACTCCAAATGCACACTTCTCAGGATTGAGTCTCATTCCATTTCTCCTCAATACATCAAAGCCCTCCTTTAAATCGGCAAGATGATTAGATTTAAATTGACTTTTTACAAGAAGATAATCTACATAAACCTCCATATTTCTTCCAATCTGATAAGCAAACAGCTTGTTCATCGCCCTTTGGTATGTTGCACCAGCATTTTTTAACCGAAAAGGCATAACCTTATAACAATAGCTTTCCCGATTGGTCATGAATGCCGTGTGAGGTTGATCCTCCTTCTTCATAAGAATTTGATTATAACCAGAATAGGCGTCCATAAAACTCAACATTTGCTGACCTGATGTTGCATCAATTAACTGATCAATTCGCGGCAAAGGATAGCAATCCTTGGGACATGCCTTGTTCAAATCAGTGTAATCTACACACATTCGCCATTTTCCATTATGCTTTTTTACCATTACCACATTTGCTAACCATCTTGGACACTCAATTTGCTCAATAAATTGAGATCTCCTAAGCTTGTCCACTTCAACTTTAATTGCATCATGCTTTTCTGATGAGAAATTCCTTCGTCTCTGTTTCACTAGCTTGATAGATTTATCTATCCATAGACAATGCTCCGCCACTTCTCTGCTTAAACCTGGCATGTCTTGTGCTGACCAGGCAAAGACATCTGCGTTTCGCTGAATAAATTCTCTCAATTGCTCCTTGTCCTGATCGTTACGATCAGCTCCTATCATGGTCCCTTTTCCGGATTCTCAAAACCAAAACAATTTTTTTTCCAGCTTTTCTCTTGGTTCACCTCTTTGAATTTTTTCCTCATCCCGTTATCAGTAACTTCAACGATAAAGGCGAGTGCCTTACCTTGTGCTTTTGAATCCTTCAAAAAGTTGTATAGCTACGCCTTGAAGTTTTCGATCTGATTTGCATTCTCCAATGCCTCCTTCGTTGGGAACTTGACCTTCAAATGTCTTGTCGAAATTATTGCACCAATAGTATTCAACGTTGGTCTCCGAGAATTATATTGTATCTTTGATAAACTTTTTATTAACAAAAATTTAGTAACCGTAGTTACCGTTTGTGGATGCGTTCCAAGTGTTATTGTTAGCTCCACAGTCCCCTCTACCGAAGTAGACTCTCCAGAAAATCCAAATAGCCTTGTGCTGCAAGGTTTTATCTTGACCGTATCCAACTTCAATCGCTGAAAAGCTTCGTAAGACATTATGTCTATAGATGATCCTGTGTCTACCAGAACTCTATGAATATCTCTGTTTGCCACCTCAATGACCACCACAATGGCGTCATCGTGTGGTTCTTGAATTCCTTCCATTTCTTCCTCCATGAAGACTATTTCCTTCATCATTTTGATTCTTCTAGGAGTAACATGAGATTCAACAGTATTTACATACCTAGCATGCGCCTTAGATTTTGAAATTGAATTTAAATCCAGACTTCCCAGGATGGTCATGACGGGGGACTGCTTCTGTTGAATCTGCCGATATTCCTGCTGTTTAGCATTTTCCTCTAGAGAATTGCACTGAAAATCTCCCTTGGTTTGGTCTTCTCTAGCTGGTGTTCGATTATTCCACCTTCTCGGCTGATCAGCGATATTTCTTCTGTTGCCCCCATTTCTCTTTTGAACAAATTGGTCCAATCTTCCTTGACTGATTAGTCACTCAATATCATTTTTCAGGATTCTGCCGGTCATCGGTATCATGACCATGATCTTTGTGATATCTACAGAATCTATTCGGATTCCTCTCATCCGCCTTTGCTATCATAGGTAATGGCCATTTCATAAATCCCTGATGCTGAATTCGCATCAGAATTTTTGATCTTCTTGCGTTGAGAGGAGTGTAGTTTTCTTGGAATGGTCTTGGGATGTCCCTTCTGTATTGACGATCAGGAATATTTCTTGAAAAAACTCCTGCTATTCCTTCGCTCTCTCTGATCTCTCTGATCAGATTTCACAACTCCATCATCTTTCCTTTTAACTCCACTGTTGTCAGTTTCTTTTCTTGCTTGGAGAATGTCCTTCATATTTGCATACTGATTACAACGAGTTGTCAATTCCGCTATATTTGCCGGCTTGTTCATGATCAGGAATTCCAGAAGATGCTCATCTGTTAGGCCTCTGAACATAGCGTCATATTCCACCGCCTCACTCAAATTTTTAATTTGAATTGATTCCTGAATGAATCTCTTCATGTAATTTCGAACTGATTCTCCCGATTTTTTACAGATTGCAGCTAAATTATCAACAGTTTTGTTTCTTTTCATGCTACTTTGGAATCTTGACAAGAATACTTTCGTCAAATCCTTAAAATCCTTAATAGAATCTGGTAATAAGCTGAAGAACCAGGTTGTTGCAGATCCTTTCAAGGAAGATGGAAATGAGCGACACTTTAAAACATTAGAGTTACCTGCCAGCATCATAACAGAGTTGAACTGAGCCAGGTGTTCCATTGGATCTATGCTTCCATCATACATTGTGAATGTCGGAAGTTTGAAATTGCGTGGCAATGGTGCTGACATAATGTCCTTAGCAAATGGATTTTGGTTCATCATTTCCTCAACTTTTTCTCTGTCATCTTTGTTCACCAGTCGCTGAATCTGATCATCGAGGACGAGAAATCTTTTACTGATTTCCGATCCATAGACTTCAGATCTGTAATCTCCTGATTTTCTTGTTTCTTTCTTATCTCTCCAATCCCCAACGCTTCTACTCTTTTTGCTCCAGATATGACTCAATTGATCATCTCTGGACAATTCTCGATCTTCAGTCTCTAGAGGAATATAATTTGGATCCGCACTCTCTCCTGATCCTTCCTTCAGAAATGACCTCCTTCGGCTCCCTCCTGACTTTTGAATCTGAGAATTTGGGACAGAGGTCGCTTTTGCTTGGGAAAGAGTTTGAGATCTTCCAGCTGATAAGACCGGAACTCTTTCCTCAGGACGTACTCCGATCTGCTTGATGAAAGTCCTCATTAGATTTTGTGTCTCCAATATTTGATGTTGCATGCCCTCAAACCGTTCAGCATCAGATTTAGATCTAACTCTGGACTAGACGTCGCCAATGTATCTGCTAACTGTTTCTCTTGCCTTTCGAACTGATCAGTTGGACAAGGTGATTGATCCTCCATCATTCTCTGCCTCTGTCGAGTTTGCATCATTGGGATTTGCGGTATCGGAACCAATTCTCTCGTTCTTCTTTTTGGATTTACTCTCCTCGGCTCCCTCTGGCTTGTTTCCGCCACTTCTACCGGTAATTCTTCCTCCCGCTCAGGTGATTGAGCCATAGCTTCTGCTTTGAACTTGTTTCCCACAGACGGCGCCAAAATGTTGGTGCTATTTTTGCCGATCGCCTTGAACCGTAGTTTTCCGCTCCGAACTCCTCAGATTTGATTCGATCTGGTTTGCTCTTTGATCGATCAACCTCTCACTCCTGAAAGAGACAGAATCACAGTAAGAACGGAGCCGATCTTCTTGATCTGTGTCTCGTCTCCGACGATCTAGTCAGTATGATGTCGATGGTCTTTTAGAGCTCTCTGGAGCTCCTTAAAATGCTAGTAATGGAGTTCAATCAGAGTGAGCTTAGAGTTTTGGTTGATTCAGAGACTTACCTTCTTTCGGATCTTCCCTTGCTTTTATACTTGTTTTCCCGCTTATAATCACTTTTTCAATCATAGCCGTCGAATCATCGCTCCTCTTTGGACGTCGCTGATCATCCTTCCTTTATCTCTCAATCGAACCCAACTAAGATCGGTTTGACCGGTATGAACCGTCAACGGATATATTAGTTACAACACACCCCACAACAAAATGGTGTTGTTGAACGCAAACACCGGCACCTACTCAATGTTGGTCGGGCCCTTTTATTTCAGGCCAATCTTCCACAAGATTTTTGGGGTGATTGCATTCTTACGGCCACACACATTATTAATAGGTTGCCTACCAAACTTTTAAAAGAGAAAACTCCTTTTGAACTTCTTTTTAATAAAATCCCCACATATGTTCATCTTCATACTTTTGGTTTGTCGTGCTATGGACACAACCATTCCACCATCAAGCACAAATTTGACCCCCGTGCTTCTCCAAGAATTTTCATTGGGTATCCTTTTGCTCAAAAAGGTTATAAATTTTTTTATCTCACTTCTCACAAGGTTTACACAAGTAGAGACGTTTTTTATTGAACATATTTTTCCTTACCACCTAAAGACTTCCCCTTCATCTATTAAGCCTAACCTCCCTGTTCCAGTTCCTGATTTTGAATCCTCCTCCATCCCAACCAACCTAGTTTTCCCATCTCCACCATTGGACCCGCCAACCCCACCACACAACCCTTCCCCACCTCCAATTTTGTTGTTGCCACGTCGCTCCGCCCAGTCGCATAATCCCCCCTCCCATTTGAAGGACTACATATGCTCAGCTACTCACGCCACATCATCTTCTTCGAATGCCGGTAAACTCTTTCCTCTTGATTCTTCTATTTCTTATAAAAATGTCTCACCTACTCATCTTAAGTTTATCAGGTCTCTTTCCTCTTTTGAAGAACCCACTAGCTTTGCCAAAGCAATGTTATCACTTGACTGGAAAGATGCCATGTAGTTAGAGATTGAGGCTCTTGAAACCAATAACACTTGGTCACTTGTTCCTTTGCCGCCTCAAAAGAAAGCCATTGGTTGTAAATGGGTCTACAAAATTAAACGACACTCTGATGGTTCTATTGAACGGTACAAAGCACGTTTGGTGGCCAAGGGGTACACCCAAACTGAAGGTGTTGATTTTCATGAGACTTTTGCTCCTGTGGCAAACTCGTTACTATATGCTTCTTGCTTGCTCTTGCCTCAATTAAAAATTGGTCACTTCATCAACTTGACGTTAAAAACGCCTTTTTACATGGCGATCTTGATGAAGAAGTATATATGACTCTACCTTTTGGATATCATTGTAAGGGGGAGAATGTTGTTTTCCGCCTCCACAAATCTCTCTATGGTTTAAAGCAGGCTTCTCATAATTGGTTTGCCAAATTTTCTACTGCCATAATGAGTGTGGGTTTCATTCAATCGACTACAGATTATTCCCTCTTTTCTAAGGGCCAAGGGAATTCAACCATCTTTGTATTAGTATATGTGGATGACATCCTTATTGCTGGTTCTGATGCTTTGGCGATTTCCACCTTAAAGAGTTTCCTTCACCAACAATTTCGTATCAAATATCTTGGGCCCGTGAAATATTTTCTTGGTCTTGAACTGGCTCGCTCACAAAAAGCTATTTTCCTCAATCAACGAAAATACACTTTGGATATATTAACGGATGTCGGCCTCATCGGTGCTCACCCAACTTCATTTCCAATGGAACAAAATCTCAAGCTTACGGACTCCGATGGTGATATCCTTCCTGAACCCGCATCTTATCGTCATTTGATTGGACGATTGATTTATCTCACCATCACTCATCTAGATATTGTGCACACTGTCAACATTCTTAGCCAGTTTATGCACCAACCTCGCAAACCACATATGGACGCTGCAACTCGCCTTCTCCGATACCTTCACATTTCACCTGGCCAGGGTATTTTACTTCCAGCTAATAGCACCTTATCACTTCGTGCTTTTTGTGACTTTGATTGGGCCAGTTGTCCCATGACTCGCCGCTCCACCACCGGTTACTGTGTTTTTCTTGGTTTTAGCCCTATCTCTTGGAAGACTAAGAAACAACATACAGTTTCTCGATCCTCTGCCGAGGCGGAATATCGAGCCATGGGAATGGCCACTTGCGAGCTAATATGGTTAACTTCGCTCCTCCAAGATTTTGGTGTTCATTTGAAGCAGCCAATCCCTCTTTTTTGTGACAATCAAGTGGCCATCCACATTGCCGCCAATCCTGTGTTTCACGAGCACACAAAACATATTGAAATTGATTGTCATGTCATCCGTGATAAAATATGCTCTGGCCTCATCCGCACCCCGTCCACACTTCTAGTTCTACCCAAATTGTTGACATTTTCACCAAATCCCTTGGCAAATATTCTTTTCTATTCCTCAAGGACAAGTTGGGAGTTCTTGATATTCGCTCTCCAACTTGAGGGGAGTATTAGCCATAATATGACCGTTGGAGATAATATGACCGTTGGAGATCTTGAATAATTTGACCGTTGCATATAATTTATTTCCTTATGTATAGCATGCTACATTTATTTTATTCTTTACTTGATTGTATTATATATACACATGAAGAGGTAATACAAAATTACTTCCACACAAAATCATCTTAACAATTAGTACCTGTCTTCCTGCAAAACTAAAACAATAAATTTTCCAATTTGCCTTAGAAGAAGCATTGTTAATTAAAAAATTCAAGTCTTTGACAGTAGACCTAGACAAAAAGAGTCGAGTTCCTAGATATTTGGCCAAAATATTCATCAAGGGAATTCCTAAAATTTTCAGCAAATCTCCTTGAGAACTTTCCAGGACATTCTTACTGAATCAAGCACCACTTTTTCAAAATTGATTGCTGTCCAGAAAGATCACTGAAAAGATCAAGAGCAGCCTTAATAGTCACCATATCTCCTTCCACAGCTCTACAAAATGTAACAACAAACCATTCAGTTTGAACCCCCAAAGGCTCACCTGCCTAGACACGTTTAGACCAAGATCAGTGGAGTTTTATTGTGTTTCCGCGCCTCCATCCACACACACTAAGGCAATGAGTGTTAATAAAAGATCCCAAGAAACTCATTTTATGCTAGTTTACTATGTTCATGAAAAACATTCATTATTTGGTGGAGATTAATGTACATGCTTTATTTTAAAAGAAATATGTTATCTTTTCCTTATTTTGATCTTGTAACTAGAATAAAAATATGCAAAATTGTCACACAACACCCTGCAAAATTAAAATTCCTACCAGATTCTGCCCCACCCATACTTTCATTATAAACTTCATTAAATATGCTACTCTTTATTTAAAAAGTACAAGAAGTAAGTCTATTTTACCAGAAAGAAAAGAAAAAAGAAAAAAAGAACAAGTCTATTTAAAAATAATTCAAAATTTGAAGAGCTAACTTATAAACTGAACTTCCCAAACATTAGAAATAGGCGAAAGCAACAATTAATTATCTCACATTTGAACAATAAAGAAAGCAAGTCATGAAAATATCCAAACAATATTCCATTAGATGGAATGCTTCATGTATCTATAATCTGTATAATTCTAGAATAGACATTACAAAAACACTAAAATTAAGTGATTACAAAAAGATTAAAATAAGTAAGAATTTAACTGGGTCTTTCCAACATAAATAGAAATGCCAAACTCAAATTTTCTTTCCCTCTTCACTTGTCTTTCTTCTTATACCAGTGACAGGTCATGGTAGTTCAGTCGCTTCATATATGGAAGCAATAGATTGAAATTGTCTTTTCATTCGGTTGTTAGTGTTGCCCTCCATCTCCTCTTCTTCTTTTGCATTTGTTAGTCCATTCAATTGAATGAGGTGTCTGAAGCCAATCACAAATTTTCTCTCCCTCTTCACTTGTATTTCTTCTTATTGGTTATAGTGATAGGTAATGGTAGTTCAGTCACTTCATATGTGGAAGTAATTGAACGATATCGCTTTCTTTTTTTTTTTTTGCTTGTGTTGCTCTCAACCTCGTTTTCTTCTTCTTCATTTGCTGCTCTATTTAGTTGCATGAGATTATTAGCAGCCTTCATGTCTGAGTTAGTTGACTCTTCAAATGCTTCTTCTCCCTAAATTATACCAATTAAAATAGAAATTAAATACTTCAAATGATTGGTTTAATAAATTAATGGCTATAAGATATGATGCTATAAAAAGTGAAGCAACCTCTTTGTGAAAGCAGGGTTAGGCTGCATAAATTGTGACCCCTCACCAAACACTGCAATGGCAGGGGCCTCGTGCATCTTTATGCCCTTTATACACACTGCTTAGCAACTCAAACCAAGGTCTCTCATCTCATGCAATCAACAAATGGATCATATCATGAATTTACATTTTTAAAGCCAATGATATACATCAAGAAGAACAATTCCAATAGGAAAACAAACAATATTGCAAAGCCAATCCCCAAAATGATTAAGGAAATGTTTCCCTGCTCAGAAATTGTAGAGAAAAACAGAAATATAGCAATTGTACTTACACACGCAGAAGTGGTAATATAATGCCGTTGCTAAAACATAAACCAATAGACACTTGCATATTACTTAATCAAGACAAATCAGAAATGGCTCATAATAACCACTGCCCAACAATGCCAGGCAGAAAGTAATATATACCGTTGATTGTGCATATTATTTAACGAAGATTAAAAATTTCTTGAAACAGACGAATCCTTGAAAAGTAGTTGTGAAGGTGTTGTACCTCTCATACAGACATAATTATAACTATAATCCATTAGATGTAAGAAATCTTGTATCTAATGTTGGGTTGTAGCCCCTTCTAGAATATAAAAGAAATGTAGCCTTTGGCTTAAAGACTAATCCAATTTCATCTCGATGTTACCACACAAACACGCACACACAAAGTTATACATACACAAAAAGCTTGACTTCTAGTTGGGCATAAGGAAAAAAGAAAAAAAGAAAAAAAATCTCTCATACACGCATACAATATAAGTTCTAAATGAAAAATATCAGACGCAGCATGCATGTAAATTCTAGCTGAAAAAAAAAATTAAAAAAACAGGAGATAAACAAACCTGATATCTCTCCTGGTAAATCATCGATCCGATATGGGAAAACATCCTCTATATGGTTGATTATCTGGGAAAACATCCTCCATATGCTTGGCACAATATCTACACGGACATACATAACCTGAATTGATACTCCAGAATAGCACAGTTGTCATAGTAACACATGGATAAAGCAAATTTCTATAACAAAGAATGAAACCTATAGGAAGAATAAAACTAGATTTTCTTACCTATTGTTGCTGAAGTGGATGAAAACAGAAAAGAAAAGAAGACAGAATGAAGGAGACGGAGACCTTATGCTTTGTCTTTTTGGGTAATAGCACAAACCTCATTCACATGGTTCAAATACAAGTCGCTTTTTAGACGCTATAATAAAACAAATAAAAATGAAAATACAAATCTTATTTTTTTGATGGGTATAAAAATACAAATCGTTTACCCAAGAAAAGTTGTTAAATGCAAGTCCATCTGACATTTGGGACAACCTTGGGTTCATGAAGGCCTGTCGATTACCAAGCTTTGTGTCATATTTATATTCTCTCTTGACCATTTTTTTAGCCATCCAACGGACTCCAAAACAATTGAAACGGAGCTCAAAATATTCTAAACGGTCCCCAAAACATTTGAAACGGTACTCGAAACATTCTTGCTTGACAAAATTGATGTTATCAACAACACTAACCTAATATAGCTTTAAATTCACAAATCTAGCTTTTTTACTTAACTAGCATATTTTCACGTGTGTTGGGTTTTATTATTTTTTGAAATAATGTAATTATATAGATGTTTTCTTTTAGGAGGATCACAGATTAATGATCAAGTTTACATGATCTATTTTTCATTTGTGTTCTTAAAAGTTTAAACATTTATGAGTTATTTAAGTTGATTGATGTAGTTATTACGCATATTTTTAGGGAGGGATGAAATATAGTGAGAAACTTTTTGGTTATAAATAATATTTATAAGGGAGGTTGGTGAAGATACAAAATGGGTTTGGGTGAGAGGGCTTTAGTTGAAGAGGTGAACCTCTTGAGAAAACCTCTTAAGGATTGTTGGGATGTTTCGTTGGTGGTGTGATAATGGTTATTACATGGGGGTGGTTTGAATGGTATGTTCAATGAGGAGAAGGTAGTTGTTATGGTAGAAAGGTATTTTGCTCTAGTTTAGCCTTTCTATGAAAATCCAATCCACACGATCATAAGCTTTTTGCATATCAAGTTTGATCGCCATGTATTTTGTCTTTGTCTTCTTGCATTTCCTAATATAATGGATGACCTCATGAGCAACAAAGACATTATTGAGATACTTCGGCCAGTAATAAATGCAGATTGGTAGGGACTGATTACATCTTGAAGAATGCCACGCAGCCGAGTTGCCAAAATCTTGGTGAGAACCTTAACAATAACATTGCAGAGAGCAATTGGGCGAAATTGATCTGGGCGCTCAGAATTGGACTATTTCGGTACTAAGCAAATGAGAGTTTCATTCATGGTAGAGGGAATGAAACCACGAGCAAAAAATTCACCAACCAGGTGATACAAATCCAAATGGATGACATCCTAGTATTTTTGAAAAAAAGCCATCAGCTCCTGGTGATTTGAGAGGACTCATCGCAAAAAGAATCTTCTTCACTTCCTCAAGAGATGGTGTTTCGCATAGAATAGTATTGAAATCATTGGTGATAATAGGTTGAACAGATTGTAGAACAGAATCCAATGCAGCATCATCAATACCTTCATTCGAAAAGATGTCCGCAAAATAAGATGTGAATGCTCCATAAATTTCTTCAAAATTAGATGTCCACTGGTCATTAGCATCTTTTAATGATAGAACCCAATTTTGCTGCTGACGTTGCATGGTAGAAAGATGGAAAAAAGCTTGTGGCGGTTACAACTGATATCTGTTTCACTAGGCAAAGTTGGGAGTTACCTTATCATGTGCGATGCTGAGTGTATTTTGGGTCAGGTTTATATATATTATTAAAAAATTAACCACCCACCCATCTCACAATCCAGACGTGAAGAGCCAAAGGGACAATGTGTGACATTTATTAATTTTTTTGTATATCAAAGATGACATTCAAGCCCTAGGCGTGGCTTAGTTGGCAAAAGACCAATGCTTAAAAGACCAACACTTTCAAGATCCACATCCTCTGTAATTCATTTTCCTACAATTCCCTACAATTCCCTCTTAAGATTGTGCTATGTGGCATTTCAGCAATGCAACGGTCACACAAGAAACTAGAGTTTAAATAAAATTCAAATTTATGGGTGAGTTTAAATAAAATTCAAATTTAGTTTGAATTGGGTAACCGTTGGATTACTTAAATGCCACATGGCACAATCCTAGGAGGAAATTGTAGGGAATTGTAGGGAAAAGAATTACAGAGGATGTGAATCCACCACTTTTATGCAGTAGGTCAGAATCTTTTTAGGGCTAGAAGCAAAGCGCTGTTTATATTAATTATAAAATCTCCCTTGAGGATATAGTCAGTGTGTACGTAAGCTTGAACAAATGAACTTCATATCCAAAAAAAGGAAAAAAGAAGAAGATGATGACATCTATGTCAGAGTGATAGATTTATGGTTACAAAATCAAATGTCAATTGTAAGCCTATTATTCATATCCAAAAAAAAGAAGAAAAAGAAGAAGATGATGACATCTATGTCAGATTGATGGATTTATGGTTACAAAATCAAACGTCAATTGTAAGCCTATTATGAGTTTGGGTTTGATATGGAGAAAATATGATCGAACCGGGTTCATACTTGGTTTGATCCTCGACCCCGGTCGAGACAGAAGGAATCAACTCGCTCCCGAGCAAACCGGATCCGTAAGATGGCTTGCTAAGGAAGAAAACTTATTCAGCTACAAGCATGCCCTAATCCAACTTATGGATTAGGTTAATTACCCTAACGATGGCAGATTCAAATTGACGGCTGCTGCTAATCATTATCGAAGGGATAATCATCGCATAACCTGGAGGTTATCTCAGGAGTCCTCTACTAGTCCAAACTAGTAGAAGTCTATCGCTCAACGGATCTAACTGTTAAGATCCAACGACTACCCAAGGAAGGCTCAAGTGCATCCAACGAAGGAGATTCGATGGTACACTCTATATAAACCTCACTGCCATACGAGGTGGGGGGGGGGACTCAAACTCTGATTCATATATAGACTGGTAGACGTAAACTATCAGGGGCTTATGATCTAGATCACCTTTCCCAGTTCTTCATTCCTTAGCTTTGTGCTTCTAGCAGAGCCGTTTGTGATTAAGTTCATCAACTAACTTAGCCTTCGGAGGTGGACTCCCGACCCCCGCGGTCCGGCCACATCTGACGCTTTCTTTTTGCAGATCATCACAAGGAGATCTAAGGGCTGAGAAAATTTTGGAAGCATCATTTGGCGCCGTCTGTGGGAAAGACTTGAAAAGCGATGGTGACTAGATCGGCAGCAGCCGCTGCACAGCGCGATTCCGTTATTCAAATCCCTGGAGTGAATAATCCAGATGTTCCCCAAGGAAGCCAACATCCTATTGAAGTAGATGGTGGTCAGGGAGGACATAATCCTCCGGATACATTCCAAGATCAATTGAATCAAGTGAAGACTCAACTCTTGGAGGTGAGCCAAGCACTCTGCGTGCTCACCAGACGAGTGATGTTACCACAAGAACCTGATCATCGCGATTCAGGGAGGCGTGCATTACCACGTGATCAAAGATTGGCTAAAGATCGAAATATCGGTCGGAACTTTCATGAAGGTGACCGAGGACCTAGGAGAATCGACAATCAACCTAGGCGAGACGATCGGTTCGACAAACCGCAGGAATGTACAACCGATTCAAATACAAGGTTGGATACGGGGGTGAGGACTCACTCACCAACTGTCAAAAGAACTGTTCGTGATGATCGAGCAGTTCGCGATGAGTGGAATGTTTGTGATGGACGGGCCGTTCGTGATGATCGGATAGCTCGAGAGGATCGTGTTAATCGAGGTCGTGATCATATTGCTGAAGATCACCCGACCCAGATTGGTCAGGAGTTGGCCAACATCAATCAGAAATTAGGGCAGTTGGCTAAGGGAAGGATAACTGGGGATATTTACTCAGTCATTCGGAAGACCCCCTTTGCCGAGCCAATTGCGGGATATCAGTTTCCCCATAACATCCGTTTGCCTGCCTTTTCTACATTCGATGGCTCCGGAGATCCAATGGCCCACATTGGCTATTACCAACAGACCATGGCAGTTTTAGGTAATTCGGATGAAATTCTATGCAGGGTTTTAGGTTCATCTTTAACCGGAGCAGCACAAAAGTGGTTTTCGAACCTCCCATCTGGGAGGATCGTAAACTTTGATGAGTTGGCGGGCAAATTCATAGGGCGATTCCATAGTGGAATACAGGTCAAGAAAATGGAAGAAACCTTGTTTACTGTCAGACAAGGAAAAAGCGAATCGATTAGAGAGTTTCTGAAAAGATTCAACAAAGTAATGATGGAGATAGAAAATTTGGATGAGCAAGTAGCCAAAACTGCTCTATTCACTGGACTCACTAACCGAAAACTCCTGGAGTTATTACTACAGGATATGCTTGCAACTTATGCTGAGTTGGTACAGAGATGCCAGAAGCAGGCCGAAGTCATGTAGATCTTAGATGCGCGCCAAGGAGACAATAAAGTCTCCACTAAGGAACAGAAGGCTCCTGAGCAGAAGCAGAAGCCAAAGAAGAATGTCCGCGATCGGGTTGGAAAATCTCAGGCTTGGCGCCAGAGGTCTCCTGGTAAAAGTGAGTATACTCCATTGAATGCTCCTCGGGCTGATATTTTAAATATCATCAAAAGGTGAAATATTTTGAAGTGGCCACCTAAAATTCCTTTGAAGCCTGGAGAGCAGTAGGATCGAGAAAAGTATTTGTGATTCCACAAGGACTATGGTCAATAAACAAATGACTGTCGTCATCTAAAAGCAGATATTGAGCGATTAATATCTCAGGGACACTTGTCCAATTTTGTTAGCAGAAGAAGGGAGGAGCCACGTGAGCCACGCGCGGCTGCCCCTAAAAGGGATCGTTAGGTTAGTTCAGAACGATCAAGGGAGGCTCCGAAGTCTAAGAAGGGCAAGGAGGTGATTGAAGCTACTCGGTCACCGATCCTTACCATTTTCGGAGGACCAGAGCCCGAATCACTCCGTAGTTTGAAGACAAAATCCAAATTTGTCGGAACCGGAGAGACACAGAAGCGAAAGAAGCCAGACGGTGAGGATTCTATTACCTTTGGCGAGGAGGATGAAAGAGGCGTTTGTCTACCTCATGATGATGCCATAGTCATCAAGGTAGAGATTGCACGCCGAGAAGTGCATAGAGTTTTGGTTGATACAGGATCTGCAGCTGACCTAATTTCTTATGAAGTATATCAAAAGCTGAAGGTGGATGAGGACTTGATGGAGCCATCATCCACACATTTATATGGTTTTGCAGGATCATCTGCAGTGGCGGAAGGATCTGTCCAGTTGGACTTATCTATTGGAAGTTTTCCTAAGGAAACAACCGTCCGAATCAATTTTTTGGTGGTTCGGGAACTGCCAGCTTATAATGTTATCTTCGGGCGACCATCTTTATCCAATATAGGTGCTATTGTTTCGACAAAACACCTGAAGATAAAATTCCCGACCGATATGGGAATTGGTCAAGTTTCCTCTGACTAGAGGATCTCTCGGCAATGTGCCTATTTAAAAGACAAGGAGGGCCCGAGGAAGGTGACTGCCCTACCGATAGAAGTTCGAGATGATCGGGAAGAAGCAGAAATGCAAAGGCCCGAACTAGTGGAGAAGCTAGAACAAATCCAACTGTGTACCTAGGATAAGAAAAAGATTACTTATATCGGGTCTGAGCAGCTGGAGGAATTCAAAGATGAGTTGAAGTCATTTCTTCAACAGAATAATGATGTATTCGCATGGTCTGCCGAAGACATGCCAGGAATCGATCGGGCTGTCGCAAAGCACAAACTCTGGATAGATCCAAAGGTGAAACTAGTGATACAGAAAAGGAGGAATTTCTCCATTGAAAAATATGAAGCCGTTCGGGGCGAAGTTGAAAAACTAAAAAATTCTTGTTTCATAGAACCAATTGAATGCCCAACTTGGTTAGCTAACGTGGTAATGGTAAAAAAGGCGAATGGGAAGTGGAGGATGTGTACAGACTACACAGATCTCAACAAGGCTTGCCCTAAAGATTATTATCCATTACCTCGGATTGACCTCTTGATAGATGCGACTGTAGGATATGAAACTCTAAGTTTCATGGATGCCTACTTAGGGTATAATCAGATCCTTATGAATATGGAGGATGAGAAGTTCACGGCTTTCATGACTGATCGTGAAAGCTATTGTTACAAAGTCATGCCATTTGGCCTGAAGAATGCAGGAGCTACATATCAGAGAGCCGTCAACAAGATTTTCAAAGATTTGATAGGGAAGAATGTTGAAGCTTATGTTGACGACATGCTTGTGAAGAGCTTTACAAAAGCGAATCATATTGCAGATTTAACTGAGGTATTCTCAGTACTACGAAAATATCAAATGAAGCTGAATCCAAAAAAGTGTGCCTTTGGAGTCTCTTCAGGCAAATTTTTGGGCTTCATGGTGTCACAGAGAGGTATTGAGGCTAATCCTGCCAAAATACAGGCTTTGGTTGACATGGAGGCTCCCAAGACTGTTCGTGATGTGCAGTGTTTAACAGGGAGAGTTGCCGCTTTGAATCATTTCATCTCCAAGTCTGGAGAAAAGTGTTTGCCGTTCTTCAAGGCACTCATAGATTTGAGGGGCAACAAGGAAGCAAAATGGACTGAAGAATGCCAGAAAGCTTTCGAGGAGTTAAAAGAAGCACTGGGACAACCACCGATTTTGTCCCGACCAGAAGAAGGGGGAAATATTACAGCTATATCTAGCGACGTCCCTTTCAGCGGTCAGTGCAATACTTGTTCGTGAAAAAGATAAAAAACAGTGGCCGATTTACTATGTGAGCCACGTATTGCTTGATGCGGAGACACGATATTCGTAGATTGAGAAGCAGGTTCTGGCTCTCATGATGGCCGCCAGGATGCTAAGGCCATATTTCTAGGCTCATCCAATTGAGGTATTTACAACTTTTCCTCTCAGTAAAGTTCTTAATAAACCTGACTTGTCTGGAAGGATGGTGGCGTGGTCGGTTGAACTCAGCGAGTTCCAAGTGAGCTTTAAGCGCAGAACCGCAATCAAAGCTCAGGCACTAGCCGATTTTGTAGTAGAAACTACTGCACCAGTGGAGTCCACCATTGAAGATCCCATTATACCAACCACTTGGGAGGTATATGTGGATGGTTCGAGTAATAAAGATGGAGCAGGAGCTGGAATTCTATTGAAAAGTCCAGCAGGATTTATTATTCGATATGCTTTGAGATTTGCATTCGAAGCAAGTAATAACCGAGAATATGAAGCTCTGATAGCTGGACTTCGGTTGTCAAAAGCATTGTCTATTGCAGATGTTACTATTTATAGTGACTGTCAACTTATAGTCAACCAAGTCCAGGGGGAGTATGGTATTAAAGAACCACGCTTGCAGAAATATCTAGAGATTGTGCAAGCATTTCAAAAGCAATTTTGGAATTTTAAGATATCTCAGATTCCAAGGACTGAAAATACAGTGGCAGATGAGCTATCCCGATTAGCCAATGCCAAAGAAAAAAATCTAGACCCTTCGGTCTACATTGAAGAGATAACATTTCCAAGTTATCATGAGAAAGAAATTTCTTATATTGAAGTAGAGCGTTGCTGGATGGATCCGATAATCGAGTATCTGAGAGATGAAAAATTACCCGAGGATCCGAAAGAGGCAAGATTGATCAAGATATGATCAGCAAGATTTGTCATTCAGAATGGGAGACTATACAAAAGATCTTATTATGGACCCCTTATGAGATGTATAGGTCCCGAAGGAGAAAAATCAGCTTTGGCTGAGGTTCATGAAGGAATTTGTGGAGCTCACATGGGTCGACGAGCCCTGGCACACAAAATTCTAAGACTTGGGTTATATTGGCCTAAGATCCAACAGGCTGCTATGGAGTATGTTCGTCGATGTAGCAACTGTCAATTTCATGCTACAAGCCCGATGGAAACCATGACTTCAATTCTAGATCCCATTCCCTTTGCGATGTGGGGAATTGATATCATGGGCAAATTCACCAAGGCGTTGGGCAGACGGGAATATCTGATAGTAGCAATTGATTACTTCACGAAATGGGTTGAAGCCAGTGCCCTAGCAACAATTACTGAGAAAAAAGTGGAGAAATTCGTGCTTGAGTCAATCATATATCGCTTTCGAATTCCAAATATTATTGTCACTGACCATGGTATTCAGTTCGATTGTCCACAATTTGAGCGATTTTGCGGAATATATATGATCGAGCATCGTATGTCCTCAGTGGCATACCCCCAGAGCAATGGACAAGTAGAAGTTACTAACCGAACGCTGCTGGAAGGGATAAAGAGAAGACTCGAAGTTGACAAGGCTTTATGGGTCGAAGAACTTCATAATGTACTGTGGGCCTATAGAACTACGGTTCGAACACCCACAGGAGAAACTCCTTTCAGGTTAGCATATGGGTCCGAAGCATTGGCACCTGTGGAGATAATGGCGGGGACAATACGGGATCGAGAGTTCGAGGAAAAAGCGAACGAGCAAGGACTGCTTGATAGTCTTGATCTATTGGACGAAGTTCAGGCAAAGGCAATAGCACGAACTCAACATTATCAAAGAAGGATAGCGTCTCATTATAATGCCCGAGTGAAGAATCGTCGGTACTTAGCCGGAGATTTGGTGTTGAGAAACACCTTAGCTTCCGACCCACGCCACCAAAGAAAATTGGACCCTTCCTGGGAAGGACCTTATATGGTTGTAAAACCAGTCGGCTCAGGAGCTTACAGGCTGAAGAACATCAACACCCAGAGTTGGATCATTCGTGGAATGCCAGACATCTCAAAAAAATTTATCCTTGATGATGATTTCAATTTTGTTCGTGATGTAAACATTTTCAACTCAATCAATGCAATTATTGGCTTTCAACAAATTATCTTTTGATTGGGGGGCATCATACACCACATTCAAAAACAAGATCCAACAATAAGGCATCGGTTTAAAACCCGAGTGAGTTCCTTCAACGGACTTATTGAATTTCTCTCGGAATTCCTTAAGTCAAGGCATCGGTTTAAAACCCGAGTGAGTTCCTTCCTCAAGACTTATTGGGTAAGTTCCTCAAGACTTTGATTTTCGAATTATCCTTAAGTAAAGGCATCGGTTTAGAACCCAAGTGAGTTCCTTCTCAAACTTATTGTATTTCTCCGAAAATCCTTAAGTAAAGGCATCGGTTTATGTGAAACCCAGCCCTAACCTTGACCCGGAAACCTTGTTGTTTGTAGGTCCGATGACCCGAAGTAAAGTAAGAAGTCAGCTTTGGGCCATCCCAAGAGAGGACTTGGTGTCCGGCTTTGAATCCATGAAAGTTGATGGTGAAGTTCTATTTATGGAAACTGAATCCTGATGAAGATCGGATTAGTTGATGGACTTGGAGTGCTCTCTATCTTGGTTTGAAGGCATTTCTACCTATTAGGTAAGTCACTTGACTTGTGTGCAAAACCCCTTTAGGATTGGATTTGATCTCGGACCTTCAATTCCCTGTTTTGGCCTTCTTTGTCGGCATTGGTCGATTGATTGGTCGATCGGGCCGATCGACCAATCCACTCGACCAATGAGTGCTGTCTTTGGCAATTAGGTTGATTCTTGCTCTATTTAAGCCCAACCTCGAGTCCACTTCGTATTTGCTGCCTCCAAACCCTCGGAACGAACCAAAGACCTCTGCAAGTCATCTCTCTTGCATCCTTGGTGTTTTCTTGACGGATCTTCGTCGAAACTCTTCTTTTTGCATCAAAAGGTATGTCTACTCTCTCTTCTTCTCCTCCATCTTTGTTTTTCTTTCCTTTTTGAGTTGAGACAGTAGAAGGGATGCTGCATCCTCTATTGCAAACATCTCTCGAACATGTTCTCATGATCATCCTAAGGATTTGAGGCTAGAACAATGATCTTAACCATGATCATTGCAAGCTTTTGAAGGAATCATGATCAAACCATGATCTAATCTCTGTTAAACTTCTGATCTGAATTCCGATCTCTTTGGATCTTCTTTCGTTGATCATGTTAGTGGTTAATGGTTGTGTTTTCTTTCCATAATCCATAATCCATAAATTTCTAGTTGTTCTCTTCTACCTTACTATGTGTTCTTCATGATGCATGGTAGTTACATATATGGTAGGTTTTATTTCCTTATTTAGATTTATGCTTCTAAGCCTTGTTCCTTGAAGACCTATGCATGTTTTCATGTTTTCATTACCGGAAGCAATGATCCATCCTCCTATTGTTCTTGTCCTTGTTTTCTATTTCAAATTCATCAAGATCCATGTTTGATTTAATTATGGTAACTTTTGTTTCCTAATTTGGATCTTGATATCTTGATTTGATTAGTGTTTTGAGGTCCCCTATATGCTAGAATACTACTGATGTAGTCTACCCCTTGATTAGTACCCTTTTAAACCACCAAATTCGGATTTCATATCTTAAAACTCTGATTTTTTAGGCTATCGTCTGCATTGGTCGACTGATTGGTCGATGGACCACTCGACCAATCCACTCGACCAATGAGTACAGCAACTCCAAAATTGGTCTATTTTGGATGTTTTGGTATCTTTTCTGTTAGGGATCTTTCCTAATATGTTGTATATACTTGTTTAGGACCTTCTTCTCAAGTTTGCCGAGATCTTACTTGATTTCTTAGGATTCCTTTTGCGAGTTATAAAAGGTAAGGATGGTTATTTCCTTAATTACATAGATAGCATGAATCTAGTTTCTATATTTGAATATCATAGATATGATTCCTAAATTAGATTCTTACAATGATATACTACTCTTGTTGCATAACTTTGATTACAGTAGCATTACTTATTCATGTTGAATTGATTCATGTATGATTTACTTACCAATTTTATACAAGTGATTGTAATTATTGATTTCTTTCCATATATGAAGTTACCATATATGTGATGATATGAATTAATGCATGTGTATGCTTACGTATGGTTTGGAAAGGAGAGGTGTCCTTTTGACACTTCTGTCCTTGGACTACTACGGGAATATTATGGGATGTTTCCGGAGATGCCCTCTGGACACCTTCCTAAATTGTTGGATGACATATCTAGGATTGTCTAGTAGTGTTTGGCTAGGATGTCCTGTTATGTAAGACCCTAATCGGAGGGGTATTGAGACCGAACGACCCGTGGTAGCAATGGGGATTCATGGGCGCTCAAGACCGGTAACCAACCCGTGAGAGGACAGGAATCACATTGTGGGGGCCATTTATTGGTAGGGTTGCATATGGTTAGACTTGGGCTCACGGGCGCTTAAGACCGGTAACCAACCCGTGAGAGGACGTGAGAGCTTCCCGTTTACCATATGTGGATGATCAATAGGGTTGATGAGTCCGTAGTCGAGGGTCGGGTGCCATAGGAGGACTCTAGTGTGAAGGATACCGGAAAGGATCGTCGGGGACGAGGAATGGAAGTATCCGGATCGACTTGATGTAACTAAGTAGAAGACTTGCATTTGGCTAGGTTTTACCCCGACATGCGCCAAGACTTATACCAAATGGTTGTGAGAGAGTGTGTTGACTTAACCCCCGCCAAGGTTTGTCCCGAGGGATGAAGGACCCATTACCAATCGGCTGCTCAAGACCGGTGAAATGATCCGTGAGAGAATCCAAGATATCTTAAATGATTGATGATGTGAGTGGACTTTCCTAAAGAAGTACGGTGCTATGACTTAAAGCATGTCTGCCAATAGAGACCATCATCCATAGAGTTAGATTCATTCATTCATTGCTTGTCTCATATCATATTGCATTCATGATTGTTCTGGAATCCCGCCATTTATGTTATTATGGATGTTAATCGCCTTCTTGGGTTTCTTTGAAACTCATTCCTTTATTGTACAATGTTTGTTAGACTATCCTGCAGTCTTGAGTATTATGACGGTCCCTATGAAGAAGCGCAAGGTCGAAGAGGCATATCTCCGGGAAGGTGATTGCGGTTACCACAATTACATCGAAGATCCCGCGAGTGGTTATGCTCCGTACGATGCTTAGTCCGACCATTGAGTGGAAGCGTCCTTGTGCCATTTATGAGATCTACACATACAAGGATGTTGTCTATAAAGTGGAGAACAATTTAGTTACCCGATGTACTAGCTACTGGGATTAGATTTTATTTAGTTTATTCTCTTTAGAGCTACTTTTCCGCTGGTTGTAAAGTGGGATTTTTGCCTCACTTTACTTATCTGTTTGATACTCTGATTATATCTATTATTCGATTCATTTATGATTCATTCTTTCTTTATTGGAACTATGATTTATCTTCCGCACTCTTGTTATGATTGTTCATGATTATGTTATTGTTTATGTGGGAGGTTGATCACTCGATACCTGATCTTCGGGCTGTGGATCACACTCTCGGGTATGCCAGATAGGGTACCGGCTGGGAGGGCATGACTGATTGGTATCGAGCCCAAGGTTCGAGGAGATCCTAATCACAAAAGACAACAACTGAACATTCCTGAGTCATTGATCTGAAATGACTCTTCTACTCTTAGAAGTGAATGATAGAACACTGAATTAGAAACTTGATCTTTGAAGCATAACAGAACATTTCCGAATAACATACCATAATTATACTTGAACAAATGTCACTAATGCAAGGAAAAGAAAAGTGCATAACATACAATAATTAAAGAGAAACAAAATGAACTTCATTAATTTCAAAAGTTTTTACAATGATTACATCCGAAATGCATAAATGGAAATCCTAAGGTACGGGTCTATCTAGGTGATCTTCTCCCGATCTCTCGTATGCTCCGAACTCCCTCGCTAGCTGAGTCACCCGATGCTCTATCCTATCCTGTCGTGACTCCATCCTCTCGTACATCTGCTCCTATCTCGACCTCCATTCTCTCTAGCATGGAAGTCATCGATCTCATCTGTGCTCCAAGATCTGAAGTCTCCGGAACTGCATGTGAAGGGCCACTTGCCTTAAAGTGTGATGAAGGAAACTCGTGATGCACAGGGCTCGGCCTCGCGCATATCTCGCATCATCTCCGGCCTGATCATCACTATCGGGACCGATATCCTCTCCTCCATCCTCTCGATCCCCGATCCTCATCCTCCGATTCATCATCATCCTCACCCTCCGGACCAGGAGATCTCTCCTGAGCGCTGTAGTCTCATCGACGAATGGTCCGAGTCCCAATGGAGTATCCCCGTGATCCAGTGTCCATCGGTGTATCCTCGAAACTCACCCCGAAATGCCTCGAAGATCAAAGTCGAAGCCTCCCATAGCAAAGGTTCCGCATGCTAGGCCGCAGAACTAAGTCCAAGCATGACCTGCTGAATGATGTAGGAGAGATCGATCTCGAAGCCCATGTAGATGCGGTAGATGACTAAGGCCTCCATCACTTTGACCCGATGGTGATGTCCGGCTTTCGGCATGATGTTTCGGCCAACTATGCGACCGATAATCCGTGCAGAATCCGTCATCCGTCCGCTAGTCCACGGTGTGAAGCATCGACGGCTATCCCATAGCGTAGAGCATATCTCGCGAAGCTCGTATGGCATCGGATGGCTGTCCGGATCCGCTCCTGCAGGTATCCACACACACTGCTTGTGGATAGTAAGGAACCTGCAAGATCTCAGCCGGTGCTCCGGGTAGAAAAGCGAATCTGAGTCCGGAAGACCCTGCTCCTGAGGACAAGTCTAAGTGGATGTCCTTGGCCTCGAGCCTCCTCTGTGTAAGTAAGGTTGCTAAAGAACAACCTCACCAGTTCCGGGTATACCGGTAGATCCTCGGTGAAGAGATGAGTCCACTGCAATGTGTCGAACCTCTGCCAAATCCTAAAGGCTCTGAGCTGGCGTAAGTGAAGTAGACGTCCCATCTCGATATTGCAGTAGCTGAAGTAGGCCTCGTACAGGAACTCGGCCTTCGAGGTGTGTCAAACATGTCCGGTCTCCTAACCTCCTGTCTAGGCTCGAAAGGAACCCGACCGCTCCCCTAAGAGCACCTACAATGCGACCACGACCTCTACCTCCTCCTCGCCCTCCCCTTTGCATAGTGTATCCGTGAAAGAGACAAGAGACAATTCCAATTAGTGCTATTTTATGATTTGAGCCAAAAGGGTATTTTCGTAATTTTTTCGGAAAATTTCAAATTTGGGGGAAATTTGATTTGAACATACTAGCATGTGCGCAATACTTGGAATTTCATGTCTATGAAGTTTGTTTGGTGAAATACCTCAGGGAGGTGGTGAAGTACCTCATGGAGGTGGTGGGATACCAAATGTTGATCGGTGGTACTCATGAGATACCCTGGTTGCCCCGAATGTTGGAAGTTTGGTAGATATTGCCAATATTATGGGCAATATGATGCAAAGCAGCTTGAGCATGTCAACCCCGGATGTTGGTGGGTTTCATGACTCGCATAATGAGACCCGGCTGGGGTGCTAATGTGAATCCTCATGCCGCATCACCTCCCGAATGCGGGAGGTTTAGTGGAACTCCGCATACTCGTCTCGATGGAGAGTTTTCTCGAAGATGCAAGTACCCACTTTCACCGGAGTTACCAAGGACCCCTTGTTTCCTAACAAGTGGCTTCGTGAGTTGGAGAAGGCTTTCCAACATCCGCAATGCTCGGAAGCTCGTAAGATTTTGTTTGCCGAATGGAAGTTGCAACAAGAAGCCGATGCATGGTGGATCTCCACTGCCGTCTTCTTTGGAAGGTTTGCATGCGGGAGTTGTAACTTGGGAGTTATTCAAAGAGGCTTTTTGTATGAACTACTTTCCCGAGGCGGTGAAAGATGCGAAGGAAGCCGAGTTCATGATTCCGACTCAAGGAACTCGTCTCGTGTTGGAGTACCAACAGAAGTTCGAGGAACTTCATTTCTTTGCTCCGGATTCTCCCGAAGGATGACCTCGCGAAAGCAAAGAAGTTCTTCAAAGGACCGCGCCCGCCATTAAAGCTTACCTCACAATCCAGCCTATAGTGAGCTATGCTCAAGTGGTGCGGAACTCGAAGAAGTTGGAAGAAACGAGAGAAGGAAAGTGCTCGTGTGCAAAAGCCTTGGCAGTCAAGGAATTCTGGTTTGGTGGATCGTAATGACCGTCGTTTTGTGAGACCTACACCCTACCCCACTCCTACCTTTCGGGCTAAGAGTGTAGGTCGTAACACGGGTTTTCAGCAGCCCGGCCGCTTTAGACAAGATGGCGGAAACCGACCACCAGCAAGTGCAAGTGCAAGTGCAAGTGCAAGTGCAAGGCCTTTTATTCGAAGCCCTCTGTTGCAGCCACCCCCGTTGGATCCAAAGCAATCCTGTTTGCTTCTACCGCAAGCAAGCTGGTCATTTTGCTCGTGCTCGTCCAGGCGGGCTTGCCCAAAGCAGCCGCCCTAGGTGGTGAAGAGTGCTCCCCGCTCCTCCCTCGGTAGAGTTTTCAGTATTTCCAGGCTTGAGCAGGATCCAAGCCATGAAGTGATTACGGTGTACATTGTTAGTTGCTTCTATTTTCGCATTTGTCTTATTTGATACGGGTGCATCTCATTCGTTCATGTCATCTCGCATTCATCAAGAAGACTAACCTAATCCCCGAGAAGTTGTCTAGTTGTTTATTGATTAGTACACCCACTGGTCCGTTGTGAAACTAGATAAGGGGTTATCTAAATGTCCCGTGTTGATTGGTGAGAAGAACTTGGAAGCCAATTTTGTGATTCTTGATATGAAGGACTTCGATGTTATTTTGGGAATTGATTGGTTGACAGCCCCACAAAGCTGTGTTCCTTTGTTCCTCAAAGAAGATCCAGTTCCATATTTGTGGAAGTCCGGTCTTTGAATTTCAGTGGTGAAAAGAGAAGGGTTTGTAAGAAGGTGCCGTCTCGCACCAATGCAAGTCTATGCCCTAGTGGATGATGCTTCATCCGAAGGCAAGGGTATAGTGGAGAAAAGAGTCGATGAAGTCGAGTTGTCTGCGACTTTGTTGATGTCTTCCCCGATGATCTATCGGGAGTGCCCTCCGGACAGAGATGTCGAATTTTCTATTGATCTCGTCCCCGGTGCCGCTCCGGTATCTAAAGCTCCGTATAGGATGGCTCCTACCGAGTTGAAAGAGTTGCAAAATCAGTTGAATGAGCTCATTGATAGAGGTTTCGTGACAGCCTAGTGTGTCACCTTGGGGAGCTCCGGTCTTGTTCGTCAAGAAGAAAGATGGTAGTATGCGCTTGTGCATTGACTACCGTGAGTTGAATAAGTTGACCATCAAGAATAGATATCCGCTGCCCGTAATTGATGATCTCTTCGATCGCTTGAAGGGTGCAGTTGTGTTCTCAAAGATTGACTTAAGGTCCGGATATCACCAATTGAAAGTGAAGTCTAGTGATATCTTCAAGACAGCTTTCCGAACGCGGTATGGTCACTACGAGTTTAGAGTCATGCCCTTCGGATTGACTAATGCTCCTGCGGTGTTCATGGACCTCATGAACCGAGTATTTCATGATGTGCTTGACAAGTTTGTGATTATTTTTATTGATGACATCTTGATCTATTCGAAGAGCGAAGAAGAGCATGCGAGTCATCTAAGTTTCACTTTGCAAAGGTTGCGAGAAAAGAAGTTGTTCGCTAAGTTTAGCAAGTGTGATTTCTGGCTTAAGAGAGTGGTATTCCTTGGTCATGTAGTTTCAGCCGAAGGTATTCGTGTCGATCCCGAAAAGGTCCAAGTCTGTGGCTGATTGGGAAAGACCGAAGTCAAGAACGGAAATAAGAAGTTTTCTTGGATTGGCGGGTTACTACCGAAGGTTTATTGAGAATTTTTCTCGGTTGGCTGCTCCTATGACTAAGTTGACCAGGAAAGAAGAAAAGTTTGTTTGGTCTGACGCCTGTGAGAAGAATTTCCAAGAGTTGAAGGATAGATTGACAAGTGCCCCGGTTTTGACTATACCTGATAGTTCCGGTGGTATGACAGTTTATACCGATGCGTCGAAGATTGGTTTGGGTTGTGTACTGATGCAACATGGCAAGGTCGTAGCCTATGCTTCTCGGCAATTGAAGGATTATGAGCGGAATTACCCCACTCACGATCTAGAACTTGCCGCCGTTGTCTTTGCTTTGAAGATTTGGAGACATTACCTTTACGGTGAGAAGATTGCCATTTTCACGGATCATAAGAGTTTGAAATACTTCTTTACCCAAAAGGAGTTGAACATGAGACAAAGGAGATGGTTGGAACTAGTCTCCGATTATGATTGTGATATTCAAGATCACTCCCGGGAAAGCAAATGTTGTTGCTGATGCTCTTAGTAGGAAGAACCAGATGAAGACTTTGGATTTGAATGCTTTGAGTTTACCGTTGTGGTCTTCTATTGAGGGTTTTGTTTTGGAAATCGTTCCTGAGAATTCTGATTTTATTCTTTCTGCCATGTCGGCAAGATCTGGTCTTAGAGATAAGATTGTTGCTCACAGAAGTTCCGATCAAGAGTTTTTGATCAAAGTTGAGAAGATTTCTTCGAATCCTGAGTCGGACCCCGACTTTGGTATATCC
Source organism: Hakea prostrata (assembly GCF_041222555.1). NCBI lineage: Eukaryota > Viridiplantae > Streptophyta > Magnoliopsida > Proteales > Proteaceae > Hakea > Hakea prostrata. The sequence goes on from NW_028291143.1 coordinate 353,732, forward strand.
ATGGACGGTGCTTTGTTGTTTAGAGGAAGACTGTGTGTGCCTGCAAACGAAGAAGTTAAGAAAGAAATATTGAAGGAAGCACACCAGTCGGTCTTTACTATACACCCGGAAGCACCAAGATGTACAAGGACTTGAAGGAACATTTTTGGTGGATTGGTCTGAAGGCGGATGTTGATGATTTTGTTGCCAAGTGTGAGACTTGCCAACGTGTGAAAGCTGTTCGACAACCTCCATCTGGATTACTTCAGCCTCTTCCTATTCCTAGTTGGAAGTGGGAGGATATCTCCACGGACTTTGTGACTAGTTTGCCTCGGACAAGTAAAGGCAATGACACCTGTGTGGGTGATTGTTGATAGGTTGACCAAATCAGCCCATTTCATTCCTATGAAGATCACTCATACTGGATAAGCTAGCAAGGCTTTATGTGGATAATGTGGTTCGTCCGCATGGTGTGCCATTGAGTATTGTTTCGGATCGTGATCCCTGGGTTCACCTCAAGGTTTTGGAATAGTTTGTGTAAGGCCTTGGGAACCCAATTGAACTTGAGTACAGCTCATCATCCACAAGGTCGATGGACAATCTGAGCGGACAATTCAGACTTTGGAAGACATGCTCGATCTTGTGTGGTGGATATGGGTGGTAATTGGGATGAACACCTAGCTTTGGTTGAGTTTGCCTATAACAACAGCTTATCAAGCAACAATAGGCATGGCTCCATTCAAGGCTTTGTATGGCAGTACTTGTAGGACACCTTTGTACTGGACTGAGTCAGGTGAAAGAAAAGTCTTAGGTCCCGAGATAATTGAAGCTACGAGTGCTATGGTAGATATGATAAGAGAAAGGATTAAGTCTCGCCAGTCAAGACCGAAATCTTATGCCGATAAGAGAAGGACCGATTTGGAATTTCAAGTTGGAGAGAAAGTCTTTCTCAAGGTCTCACCAATGAAGGGTGTGATGAGATTCAATGTTAAGGGAAAGCTTAGCCCTCGTTACATTGGACCTTTCGAGATTTTGGAAAAGGTTGGACCTGTTGCGTATCGATTAGCATTACCTCCGTCTCTTGCTGGTGTTCACAATGTGTTTCATATTTTGATGCTCCGAAAATACATAGAGAATCCGGAACACATTTTGCAGCAAGCACCGAAGGACTTAGTGCTGATTTGACCTACGATGAAGAACCGGCCGAAATCCTGGATAGGAAGGACAAGCAGCTGCGGAATCGCACCATTCCTTTGGTGAAGATTCGGTGGAAGAACCATACCCCTGAAGAAGCTTCTTGGGAGAAGGAAGAAGATATGAAGGAGAAGTTTCCTTACCTCTTTGGAAGCACAGTACGCTTTCAATTTCTGGGACGAAATTTCTTTAAGGGGGGAGAATGTAAAACCCAGCCCTAACCTTGACCCGGAAACCTTGTTATTTGTAGGTCCGATGACCCGAAGTAAAGTAAGAAGTCAGCTTTGGGCCATCCCAAAGAGAGGACTTGGTGTCCGGCTTTGAATCCATGAAAGTTGATGATGAGGTTCTATTTATGGAAACTGAATCTTGATGAAGATCGGATTAGTTGATGGACTTGGAGTGCTCTCTATCTTGGTTTGAAGGCATTTCTACCTGTTAGGTAAGTCACTTGACTTGTGTGCAAAACCCCTTTAGGATTGGATTTGATCTGGACCTTCAATTCCCCTGTTTTGGTCTTTGTTGTCGCATTGGTCGATGGTCGGCGGGCCGACCAATCCACCCGCCCAATGAGGGCTGTTTTTGGCTATTTTTTTTTTTCTTCTCTTTTTTTCCCCTTCTTTCCTCTCCCTTTTTTTTTCCTCCTCACTCTCTTTTTCGACCCCAACACCTCTTCTTTTTATCTCTTTTTTTTTTTTTTTTTTTTTTTTTTTTTTTTTTTTTTTTACTTTTTTTTTTTTTTTTTTTATATATTTTTTCTCTCCTTCTCCCTCCCCCTCTTTTTTTTTTTTTTCTTTCCTTTTTGAGTTGAGACAGTAGAAGAGATGCTGCATTCTCTATTGCAAACATCTCTGAACATGTTCTCATGATCATCCTAAGGATTTGAGGCTAGAAGAATGATCTTAACCATGATCATTGCAAGCTTTTGAAGGAATCATGATCAAACCATGATCTAATCTTGTTAAACTTCTGATTTGAATTCTGATCTCTTTGGATCTTCTATGTTGATCATGTTAGTAGTTAATTACTGTGTTTTCCTTCCATAATCCATAATCTATCAATTTCTAGTTGTTCTCTTCTACCATACTATGTGTTCTTCATGATGCATGGTAGTTACATATATGGTAGGTTTTATTTCCTTATTTAGATTTATGCTTCTAAGCCTTGTTCCTTGAAGATCTAAGTATGTTTTCATGATACCCTTACCTGAAGCAAAGATCTATCCTCCTATTGCTCTTGTCTTTGTTTTCTATTTCGAATTCATCAAGATCCATGGTTGATCTAATTATGGTAACTTTTGTTTCCTAATTTGGATCTTGATATTTTGATTTGATTGGTGTTTTGAAGTCCCCTATATGTTAGAATACTAATGATGTAGTTTACCCCTTGATTAGTACCCTTTTAAACCACCAAATTCGGATTTCATATCTTAAAACTCTGTTTTTTTTAGGCTACTGTCTGCATTGGTCGACTGATTGGTCGACTGGACCAGTCGACCAATCCACTCGACCAATGAGTTCAGCAACTCCAGAATTGGTCTATGTTGGATGTTTTGGTATCTTTTCTGTTAGGGATCTTTCCTAATATGTTGTATATACTTGTTTAGGACCTTCTTCTCAAGTTTGCCGAGATCTTACTTGATTTCTTAGGATTCCTTTGCGAGTTATAAAAGGTAAGGATGGTTATTTCCTTAATTACATAGATAGCATGAATCTAGTTTCTATATTTGAATATCATAGATATGATTCCTAAATTAGATTCTTACAATGATATACTACTGTTGCATAACTTTGATTACAGTAGCATTACTTATTCATGTTGAATTGATTCATGTATGATTTACTTACCAATTATATACAAGTGATTGTAATTATTGATTTCTTTCCATATATGAAGTTACCATATATGTGATGATATGAATTAATGCATGTGTATGCTTAAGTATGGTTTGGAAAGGAGAGGTGTCCTTTTGACACTTCTGTTCTTGGACTACTACGGGAATATTATGAGATGTTTCCGGAGATGCCCTCTGGACACCTTCCTAAACTGTTGGATGACATATCTAGGATTGTCTAGTAGTGTTTGGCTAGGATGTCCTGTTATGTAAGACCCTAATCGGAGGGGTATTGAGACCGAACGACCCGTGGTAGCAATGGGGATTCATGGGCGCTCAAGACCGGTAACCAACCCGTGAGAGGACAGGAATCACATTGTGGGGGCCATTTATTGGTAGGGTTGCATATGGTTAGACTTGGGCTCACGGGCGCTTAAGACCGGTAACCAACCCGTGAGAGGACGTGAGAGCTTCCCGTTTACCATATGTGGATGATCAATAGGGTTGATGAGTCCGTAGTCAGGGACTATGAGGACTCTAGTGTGAAGGATACCGGAAAGGATCGTCGGGGACGAGGAATGGAAGTATCCGGAGCCGACTTGATGTAACTAAGTAGAAGACTTGCATTTGGCTAGGTTTTACCCCGACATGCGCCAAGTACTTATACCAAATGGTTGTGAGAGAGTGTGTTGACTTAACCCCCTGCCAAGGTTTGTCCTGAGGGATGAAGGACCCATTACCAAACGGCTGCTCAAGACCGGTGAAATGATCCGTGAGAGAATCCAAGATATCTTAGATGGTTGAGGATGTGAGTGGACTTTCCTAAAGAAGTACGGTGCTATGACTTAAAGCATGTCTGCCAACAGAGACCATCATACATAGAGTTAGATTCATTCATTCATTGCTTGTCTCATATCATATTGCATTCATGATTGTTCTGAAATCCTGCCATTTATGTTATTATGGATGTTAACTGCCTTACTGAGTTTCTTTGAAACTCATTCCTTTATTGTACAATGTTTGTTAGACTATCCTGCAGGTACTGAGTATTATGACGGTCCCTATGAAGAAGCGCAAGTCGAAGAGGCATATCTCCAGGAAGGTGATTGCGGTTACCACAATTACACTGATGATCCCGCGAGTGGTTATGCTCCGTACGATGCTTAGTCCGACCATTGAGTGGAAGCGTCCTTGTGCCATTTATGAGATTTACACTTACAAGGATGTTGTCTATAAAGTGGAGAACAATTTAGTTACCCGATGTACTAGCTACTGGGATTAGATTTTATTTAGTTTATTCTCTTTAGAGCTACTTTTCCGCTGGTTGTAAAGTGGGATTTTTGCCTCACTTTACTTATCTGTTTGATACTCTGATTATATCTATTATTCTGATTCATTTATGATTCATTCTTTCTTTATTGGAACTATGATTTATCTTCCGCACCCTTTTTTTGTTTTTCCTTGTTTTTTTTTTTTTTTTTTGGGGGGGGGGCCCCCCCAACCCCCATCTTTGGCCGCGGGCCCCCCCTCCCGCCGGGTGGGGGGGTGGGGGGGGGGGGGGGGGTGGTATATTATATTTAATTCAAAACAAAAAAAAAATAAAAAAAAAAAAAAAAAAAAAAAAAACTAAAAAAAAAAAAAAAAAAAAAAAAAAAAAAAAAAAAAAAAAAAAAATTATAAAAATTTAAAAAAAATAAAAAAACCAAAAATAAAAAAAAAAAAAAATATAAAAAGAGCCGGATACAATCTTCGGTCAAAAAAGAAAGTCATCATCAATGATCATTAAGAAGTCATACAAGATTGGCACAACTTTGCTAGGACAAACACATGAGTCAATCATTGGTATGGATTCAAGGAAAAGAAGAGGAGAAATGAGGATTACAAAAAACATTTCAGTATATATAAAATCCTCCGCAATTTCATACTCTTTGTCCAGCTTGTCTAGGAGAAGTAGGGTCCTCGACCAAACTTGCATTCAAGGCGAGCTCGTCATAATTGAATCCTTCCAAGGGAGAATAAACAGGAGAATCTTCCAGATAATGCATAATATCTGGATCGGAAGGCAGATGATCAATCTTATTTTTGGTCCAGTCAGGAGGAGAAAGGCCCAGGTTGGTAAATACTTCAGGATGGCAAACAGCACTATAGGGAGTCGTATCAAAATGAGGATCCTTCCTTAATATTGATTCCCATACTTCGTTCTCACCATCCCGGTACGCCTGCAAGTTATAAGCATTCAGCATATCAACAAAGGGCTTACTGTGTAAATACTTGAAGGCGCAGGCTCTGCGAACATCAGTTGGAAGGGATTCGGGCAAAGGAAAGACAGCTTGCCTTTGAGGTAACGCTTCAGATCCTTTGGCTCCTGACTTTCCAACTCCTTGCTCCAGTTGCCGGATCTTCTCCCTGGCATCATCCAAGTCTGACCGAAGACGATCGATCACCAATTCTTCTCTCCTGCAAACTCCCAAGCTAATTTCCTAAGGCAAGCAATCTCAGCATCTTTAGCTTCAGATATTTCCCGAAGCCTAGAAACTTCATTGCTCAACCTATTGAGCCTAGAGGCTGCTTCCACTTGGTTTTGGAAGTTACCAGTAAGACTCCTGCAAACAACTTCCGAGTTAAAAAGGAGCAGAAGAGTAATATTCAGAATCGAAAGATAATGAAGAAAGACTTACATCACCATTGACTTCATAAAGACCTCATCTGGAAGTTTGGAAAGAATTGCGCTCTCAGAAGTCATTCGAGCAGCAGTGCACCATTCCAACACTCTGTCAAACTTGTTTGACACTAATTCGAGCGAAGGATGAGAAGGATGAGCTACATCAAGAGAAGGATGAGCTGCATCATTTGTCACTTGACGGCGCTTCCTGGTGGCAAAATCCTCCAACTCCAAAGGAGAGAAGGAGGATGCCAAGCAAGCACTAGAATTGGAAATAGGAGTAGCACCTGCTGGGACCACACCTTCATCAGACGCCAACATAGGTGCCTCAGATGCCCGAAGAGTCTCCTTCGGGGGTGCACGAACGGTCTCTGGCTGCGGGGCGTCAGCAGCGCCATCAACAACGGAGTGATCAAGATCTTTCTGGGAAGAACGAGCGATCACTTCAGGCAGAAGAGGTGTCACATCCCGCCCAAATACACCCAGCCTATACCCTATCTGGGTTACCTGGGGGAGTGATCACAGCCCAAAAGATCAAATTTAGGAACGATCATATCCATTTAGCACAATAACATAATCAAAAGCAAGAACAAATCATTGTATTCTAATAAGTTAATAATAAAAGTCAAGAAAGGATCACAGAAGGAACACTAAAGAATATCAGAGTGCGGAATAACAAGATATCAAATCAAAAGACAGTTGTAGAGTATAGCGGAAATATACCCCACAACATATGCGGAAGGTAGATCGAAATCTAAAGCAAGCTTTAAGCTAATACAAGTAAAATAAATGTCTAGAAGAAACAAGAGAATCTAATCCACATCTTCAGTTGGCTCTTCTTCTTCTTCTTCAGTCTTCATCCTCTTCAATTTAGGGTCATGCTCTTGAAGCTTCAGATCAGCATCTAGAGCACGATCCCATCGGCGAATAAGACGATGGCGGCTGCCATCAATAGGAGTCGTCAGTGCAGCCCAAATCCGAGTGTTGGCTGCCTCGTTGTTCATTACCTTGTCCAAGGACATCCGGAGCTGTACCATGTAGGGAAAGGTTCTCCGTGCTGGTGCACAGGTTCTCTTTCATACCTGCAATGTCATCTAAAAACAAGTCCACCGAAGGGTAAGCTCAAAAGAACTTAGCAAGTAATCCAAACACAATAAGCATCTTCACATGCATTCACAAGCAAACATATATGCAATGATATGAAACAATATATGCAAATATGTTTCTAACTCTATGTATGTATGCTGGTCTCTATTGGCAGACATGCTTTAAGTCATAGCACCATACTTCTTTGGGTAGGTCTCATCTCACAACGCCTGTTGGCAAAGGGTCCTTCATCCATCTTGGACAATCCATGGCTGGGGGTTAAGTCACCGCTCTCTCACATCACCATTGGTCTAAGTACTGGCGCATGTCAGGGTTAAGCCTAGCCCAATGCAAGTCTTCTACTTAGTCATATCAACTCAGATCTAGATACGTCCATTCCTCGCCCCTGGCGATCCTTTCCGGTATCCTTCACACTAGAGTCAGCATAGTCCCAGACTACGGACTCATCAACCCTATAGGTCATCCACATATAGTAAACGGGAAGCTCTCATGTCCTCTCACGGGTTGGTTACCGGTCTTAAGCGCCCATGAGCCCAAGTCTATCCATATGCAACCCTACCCATAAATGGCCCCTACAATGTGATTCATGTCCCCTCACGGGTTGGTTACCGGTCTTGAGCGCCCATGAATCCCCATTGCTACCACGGGTCGTTTGGTCTCAATACCCTTCCGAATCGGGTCTGATATAATAGGGGTATAACCTAGCCAAACACTGCTAGACAAGTCCTAGGTATGACAACAAATAATCCGGGAATGCGTCAAAGGGAAACATTGGAAATATCCCATACTACTCCCAATGAGGTCCAAGGACAGAAATGTCAAAAGGACATTCCCCAATCCCAAATCATACCTAAACAATCACAATCATAATTCAGTCATATCATCTATCTCATCAAATAGAAGAGTATAATAAGACAAGATTAAATGAATATGAAACATACATGAATAAGTATTCATTCATGATCAAGTACATAAAGTAAATAAGGAAATAAGATCTTATTGTAGTTACAACATTCATATCATAATGAAAACTAACATAACAGTAGCTAAATCATGCATTCATGTCATAATACATAAAGACATGTAAATAGACATATTGTGAGTTGGAATACTCACCTCGTAATCCGAACTTATAGTCTTCAAATAAGAGATCAAAGAACAGATCCAAAATCACCTAAACAAGCTTGACAAAACATGTATAGGTCATAAGAAGTGATTCCAAAAGATTGGAGTCGAAATGGATAAAAAACAGAGTTGCTGTCACTGCGGGTTGATTGGATGGGTTGAGTGCTCCAGTCGACCTAGGCAATCTGCCCAAGAGCAAATCCAAAAATAAAAAGAGAATCTTGATCCAAAACCTATGCTACACAAACCGGAATGCGACGAAACTTGGAGAGATTGTCTAACACAGTAGTCTAAGACTAAAAAGCATAATTTAGACATCAAACCACCATTAAAACCATTACTTACTAATTTAGAATCATAGTTTCTATTTTGGAAAACAAGACTTTCTAATTTTGAAAACAACATGGTTTTCATTGAAAACAAGCTATGAATGAAAGAGATGAACTAGAGATGATGAGATGTCATTCTAGTACATGAACACAGTAAATCAAGAGTAAGAATGATCATAGAGATGCATCTAATATGGTAGAAGAAATCAAAATAAGAACATGATCATAGTTTAAGAAGAAATCATGAAAATCATGTAGAGAATGAATATGAAATCATAGCATATAGAATGAGAAGAGATTGTAGAAGATATGATTGCAGAGATGCAATATCTTCCTCATAATCTCAGATCAGAGAAGAGAATGATCATAGTAAGAATGAATCAATAGCATAATAGATTGAATACTAACCTTTGATTGAAGAACAAAAGAGAGAAAGCTTGAGAGTTGAATGTAGATCTTCTTCCACACCAAAGGAGGCTTGGAGATGAGTTTCCTTCGTTTTCTAGGTGTTTTGGAGGCTAGGGATACTAAAAACACGAAGTTATGAGGTATATATAGCAATAAGGACCTAAACAAAAGATTCTGCTCGAATTCTGTTTACTTGGGTCGAGTGGGTGGGTAGCATGGCCCGATCGACCCAGCCGACAAAGATAGCCTAAAACAGGGATTTGAGGGCCTTTCTCTTATCGAAATCAAACGAAACTTTCTACACATCAACTATAACTTACCTAGCATAGGAAAATGGCTTTAAATCATATCTAACCATGCTCTAAGGTCATCAACCAATCTTCTCTTCATCAAGGTGCATTTCATCTCCAAATCAAGACAAGGTTTTCAAATAGGGAATTCCATCATCAATTTTCTATGGGTTTTCGAATCTACACTAAGGGAGAGGTCCGACCTGACTTCCTAGGACTTTCTAAACATATCAACACCATACTCAAGGTCCAACTTCAAGGTCAAACATCAAACAACTTCTTCTTCATCCAAAACAAATAGGGTGTCTAATTTAGGTTTTGGGCTGGATTTCACAAGAGGCGTAGGGGCGGCATCAATAGAAACCGTGGGAATCTGACTTGAAGATTCACCAACAGCAGTCACCTTACGCTTGGAGGATTCACTAGTTGAAACCACCTCACTGGCCCCAACCACCGTCGACGGAACGATTTTCTTACAAGATTTCGCTCTGATAAAGTTCGGATCGATTCTGGGAGCCACTGTATACACAGAAAAAACCGTATCAGTACAGGAATCCAACAACAAAAGCATCGAGGGAAAACCCTAGTTCTCTGTCAAATATGAAAAACCGATTGACTAAACCCCAAGTATAACTACTGTGCAGTTTACTCAGGGGGAAAGGGAAAGAGATGAGTAATCAAAAAACTCACTTGTTTAGAAGTTGATAGAGTTATTGTTGGAGTACGAGGAATACGGAAGCAAGTAGGAGGACGGAATGTTGCTTTTGCAAATCTAACTTGCAGATAGCAGGATAGATGGAGAGTACCCACCAAGGCTTTAAATAGCCTCAGGTATTAAGACGACGGTTGAGAGCTAAAGACAACCAATGGCCCAGATCGAAAAGACGCTTAGAAATCCACAACAAGCAAGATCAACGGTCAGAGGGAGGCCACATGGAAACATGTGGAGGCGAGCACCCGATGCAAGAATACCTCCAATCGACGCACCGCCATTGTGATAATGGATGTATTACTGATTTATTGGAAACAGTGAATGGTATACTAAGGCAAGGAAACGTTTGGACTTCGCGGATACCAGAAGGGAAACGTGTGGACTTTGCAGTAAATGAAGGAGTGGGGAAGATTAATGCATCTTTCCAAAATGTATCTTCATAATATCTTTACAAGATTATCATTCGTCGAAGAATGTGAAGTTAAGTGATAAGTTTTACCATTTATATTTTGATATTCAAGACAAGATTTCGATAGGAGATGAGGAAGTAGTAGGGCCAACATGAAAGAAGTGTCTATTCATTAGCAAGGAGGTCAATCTTTACAAAAAAAAAAAAAAAAAAAAGATAACTCCCTAAGCCTCTTCTTCATTGTTGCCCGAGGAGCCCTGGGCAGGGGGACTTTTCTCAGGATCTTGAGAAGAGCCTTCCTCAAGATTGACGTTGTCAGAGCCCTCTTCAGCAGCAACTTGTGACTCGGCTTGTGACTTTTCCTTTGGAAGTGCCGGCTCGTCAGCAAGATATGCCTCATATTGTGGGTCAGCTGGAAAAGGATTATCTTCTTCCTGAGCCCAGTCTAGAAGATCCATGCCTAATTTCCCAAAGACCTCTTTATGTCACACCTCACGAAAGGGAGCAGTATCAAAGGAAGGGATTGATGCGAGAATTCTTTCCCAAACGTCATTCTGCCCCAAGCGATAAGCTTGGATGTTGTAGGCACCCAGCAGTTGGGAGAAAGGTACGCTGTTCAGGTACTTCCGAACACAATCCTTCCGAAGCTCTGGCTTGATGTGCTCGGGCTTGCTAGCCGCCCACTTCAGATATCTTTCGTTCTCCGCACACTGAAATTCCAGTCTGTCACCAAACAACGTGGCAGCTTCTTTCTGCTTCTTAGCCTAGCGCTCGGCAGCAACAGCACGAGCCTTTGAAGAATTAAGGGCCTTCTTGAGGGAGTTCACCTCTTCCTCGTGCTTTCTCTGCAGCTCCTCGGCAGCTGCAGTAAGCCGGTCTATCTCAGAATTGGCTTTGGCCAAATTCTCTTCACAGGTTTGCAGCAAGGAGCCGTTGCGACCAACCCGGCTCAATGCTTCCATGTGCTGATAGAAGCTCAACACATCATTCCTGGGAAGGCAGAAATTATCAGAAGAAGTCATAAGAAATTATGAAAAAACAAGTAAGCAAGAAGATCGGTACCTTGTGGATTGACTAACAAGGGCAACGTCGTCCAGGGTTTCAAATTCCCGGCGATAGGAAGGTATAAGACTGAGGGAGCTCCACTCTGCATCTTTCTCAGGATCTTGTGTCAACCCTTTCGGTCAACTTCAGAGTCCACTGGGGGGTGAAGACCTCCTCACAATCGGCAGAATTTTTGGATTTTTTATGGGAGGAAGCATCAATTGTATCATGCCTCCTTTTGGTTCTGGCGGAGGAGGAGACATTAGACCTCTCCACCATCAACTTCTTCCCTTTACCCGAAGCATCAGCCATGGGCCTGATATTCCTGATACCCCTGTAAGAGGGGTCGGGAGAGGGAACAGAAGCCTCTTGATCAACGGTCAAGGCTCTTGGCGATCGTTGTTCGGCTGTCACAACGGCCCTAGCGGCCTTCAATCGCAGGCTCTCGGGATTCATTCTTGGAGGCACTACAAAGAAGAGCAAGAGTTAGAATTAAAGACGTATCACTTCAGTAAAATTAAAGGATTATGGTTAGAAGCTCACAATGAGCCAAGCCCCAGTACTGAAGAATGGAGTTATACTCCACCTCAAGTCCATGTATCTTTTGATACCATGGAATGGATTTGATCTTCCTGATGGCCACCTCGTCTTCTTTGGATAAGGGAAGGCCCCGGTTATTCTCAGAAGAAGAAGTACACCGCCTCCAGATGGTCGGGAAGTTAAGATCTGATGGAGGCGCTTGACAGAAAAAGTATCGTTCGCGCCAGCTTTTGTGGTTAGAAGGGCAGGTTCCTTTGACAAGAATGCTACCCCTCCAATCAAGTTCAGCCTTATTGCGTTTGGACAGAAAAACCCAGCCGGGAGGATGGGAGATAGAAAGAACATGAAAATGCATAAAGAGAGAAAGAGATGGCGTAATGCCAAGTTCAAAACACAAACCCAAGAAGCCGACGATTAGATGCCAGCTATTGGGAAAAAGCATTCCAGGGCAAATGTCCCAGTGATTCAGAACGGCTGAGAACAAAGGATTAAAAAAGGGAAAGCGAACCCCGCTTTCCAGTGCATCTATGTACAGGGAAAACTCACCCGAAAGGGTTGAATCAACCCTCTCATCAGGATGGGGAGCCCTAACCTGATAAGAGGAAGGAAAATCAAAATCTTGGATTGCTAAAAGAAGGGTTTCCTCCTTGAAAACTGAGGGGACAGAGCCAGGTCCGCCATCAGACCTGGAAGTTTGAGGCTGCCTAGAAGACTCGGCAGTTACCCTAGGAGTCTTGGAAGATCCAGACTCAGGAAGGACAGAAGGAGTGTTGGTTTTTCTCTCCAAACTTTTTTGAGAAACTTCAGCAAATTCGCGCTAGAGGACAGTTAGGGTTTTATTATCACTATCCAACTGTTTGGAAGGAGGGGAAGCAAAAGCTTCGTTACCACTACTATTACTAACACTGGGTACCAGAGAAACCCTGTTATCCGCCATTACTTGTTTTAGTAAGGTACAAAAAGAAAAAGACCAGTAAACTTACTGATTCAGTGAGGCAAAGGCTCGAGAGCAGGAAGGCGCGAGCCAGATGACGAAGGTTCAAATTCCAGACAAGGAGAATGAAACCTATGAAGACAACGAACTGCTTTTAAAACACCCGCACGAGTGTTCGGGAATCTGAACGATCGAGATTGATTCAAAATCGACGATCGAGAATAGAAGACGTTTTGAAAGTTTGAACTCATGAATCCAAAACAGGCGTTTGGAAACCGTCGCTTGGATTACGTGAGCCACGACAGATCGACTGCAAATAGACACGTGGCATTACCCTCACAACGCTCGAGGAAAAGTGACCACCGCATTAAATGTGATATGACATTTAATGGAACATGCAGAGACTATTGCCTGACAAAGAACCCAGTTAAAAACCAAGCCCTCGGGATAGACCGAACGCTTGGTCTGGGGGGCTCGTGATATGGAGAAAATATGTCGAACCAGGTTCATACTTGGTTTGACCCTCAACCCCGGTCGAGACGGAAGGAATCGACTTGCTCCCGAGCGAATCGGATCCATAAGATGGCTTGCTGAGGAAGAAAACTTATTCAGCTACAAGCATGCCCTAATCCAACTTATGGATTAGGTTAATTACCCTAATGAAGGTAGACTCAAATTGACGGCTACTGCTAATCATTATTGAAGGGATAATCATCGCATAACCTGGAGGTTATCTCAGGAGTCCTCTACTAATCCAAACTGGTAGAAGTCTATCGCTCAAAGGATCTAACTGTTAAGATCCAACGACTACCCGAAGAAGGCTCAAGTGCATCCGACGAAGGAGATTCGAAGGTACACTCTATATATACCTCACTGCCATACGAGGTGAGGGACTGAGATTCAAATACACACTAATAGACGTAAACTATCAGAGGCTTACGATCTAGATCACCTTTCCTAGATCACCTTCCCTTCTCTCCTTGAAATTCGAAAACTGAATTCTCTTCTACACGGAACTGAATCTTCTTTGAGGAACATAAGATCACGGCATTGTAGAAGGTCAACCAGTCGATTCCCAAGATTACATCAAAATCTCTCATGTCAAATAATACAAGGTCTGCCTTCAGATTTCTTCCACAAACCAAAATAGAACAATCTTCTAACACTTTATCTAGTTTAACAGCAGACCCAACAGGGGTACAAATAGATAAATGACTAGATAAACATCGAGGTGTCAAGTTAGTTCTCAAGGCAAAAGTAGATGATATGAATGAATGTGATGCACCCGTATCAAATAATACATATGCGGGAAGAGAAGCTACTAACAGAGTACCTGTTACAACATCGTGGCAGGGGTCTTGCTCGGTAAAAGATATGCTAAACACTCTGCCAGAGGGAGGGGCAGAAGTAGCAGCAGGAGTACTCTTCACTACAGGAGCTTGAGATTGCACAGACTTATTGGGGCAAGAACGAGCATAATGGCCTACTTGCTTGCAGAGGAAGCAAGTAGTATCTTTCGGTCCAATAGGAGCTGCAGCAGGGGGAGGTCTCTGATAAGCTGATCTAGGATTCACCATCCCAGGCCTAGGAGGATAAGTAGCTCCCTGAGGTCTGGCTCCACTGGACTGACCATAATAGCTCACAAGAAGGGAATTAGGATTCTGACCAACATTTCTCGGCTGAAAGGCGGGTGCAGGATAAGGAGTAGGTCTAACAAAACGCCGATCAGTGCGGTCCACAAATCCAGAAGATCTAGGTTGCCAGGGTTTCTGAACTCGAGCATTTTCCTTTTCATTCTCTTCAAGCTTCTTCGAGTTTTGAACCACCTGAGCATATCCTTCAAGAGGCAAGACAGTGAGGTATTGTAAAACCCAGCCCTAACCTTGACCCGAAAACCTTGTTATTTGTAGGTCCAGTGACCCGAAGTAAAGTAAGAAGTCAGCTTTCAGCTTTGAATCCATGAGAGTTGATGATGAAGTTCTATTTATGGAAACTGAATCTTGATGAAGATCGGATTAGTTGATGGACTTGGAGTGCTCTCTATCATGGTTTGAAGGCATTTCTACCTATTTGGTAAGTCACTTGATATGTGTGCAAAACCCCTTTAGGATTGGATTTGATCTGGGTCTTCAATTCCCTGTTTTGGAATTGTCTGCGCATTGGTCGATCGATTGGTCGATTTGGACCAGTCGACCAATCCACTCGACCAATGGGTGCTTGTCTTTGGCAATTAGGTCTTGCTTGCTCTATTTAAGTCCAATCTCGAGTCTACTTCGTATTTGCTGCCTCCAAACTCTTTGGAACGAACCAAAGACCTCTGCAAGTCATCTCCCTTGCATCCTTGGTGATTTTCTTGACGGATCTTCGTCAAAACTCTTCCTTTTGCATCAAAGGTATGTCTACACTCTCTTCTTCTCCTCCATCTCTGTTTTTCTTTCCTTTTTGAGTTGAGACAATAGAGGAGATGCTGCATTCTTTGTTGCAAACATCTCTGGACTTGTCTCTCATGATCATCCTAAGGATTAATGGCTAAAACAATGATCTTAACCATGATCATTGCAAGCTTTTGAAGGAATCATGATCAAACCATGATCTAGTCTTTGTTTAACTTCTGATTTGAATTCTGATCTCCTTGGATCTTCTATATTGATCATGTTAGTAGTCAATTGCTGTGTTTTCTTTTCATGATCCATGATCTATCAATCTCTAGTTGTTTCTCTTCTACCATACCATGTTTTCTTCATGAATCATGATAGTTACATATATGGTAGGTTTTGTTTCCTTATTTAGATTTATGCTTTTAAGCCTATTTCCTTGAAGATCTAAGTATGCTTTTCATGATACCTTTACCCGAATTAATGATTCATTCTCCTATTGTTCTTGTCTTTGATTTCTATCTTGAATTCTTCAAGATCCATGGTTGATCTAATTATGGTAACTTTTTGTTTCCTAATTTGGATCTTGATGGCTTGATTCGATTAGTGTTTTGAGGTCCCCTATATGTTAGGATACTACTGATGTAGTTTACCCCTTGATTAGTACCCTTTTGAACCACCAAATTCGGATTTTATATCTCAAAACTCTGATTTTTAGGCTACTGTCTGCATTGGTCGACTGGACCAGTCGACCAATCCACTCGACCAATGAGTACAACAACTCCAGAATTGGTCTGTGTTGGATGTTTTGGTATCTTTTCTGTTAGGGATCTTTCCTAATATGTTGTATACACTTGTTTAGGACCTTCTTCTCAAGTTTGCCAAGATCTTACTTGATTTCTTAGGATTCCTTTGCGAGTTATAAAAGGTAAGGATGGTTACTTCTTTAACAACATAAATTGCATATCTTAGTTTCTATATTTGAATCTTGTTAATTTATTTCTTTAATTAGATTCTTATAATGTTATACTACTGGGGTACTATCTTGATATCAGTAGCATTACTTATTCATATTGAATTGACTCATGTATGATTTACTTATCAATTATATACAAAGTGATTGTAATTATTGATTTCTTTCCATATATGAAGTTACCATATATGTGATGATATGAATTGATGCATGTGTATGCTTAAGTATGGTTTGGAAAGGAGAGGTGTCCTTTTGACACTTCTGTCCTTGGACTACTACGGGAATATTATGGGATGTTTCCGGAGATGCCCTCTGGACACCTTCCTAAACTTTTGGATGACATATCTAGGACTGTCTAGTAGTGTTTGGCTAGGATGTCCCGTTATGTCAGACCCTAATCGGAGGGGTATTGAGACCGAACGACTCGTGGTAGCAATGGGGATTCATGGGCGCTCAAGACCGGTAACCAACCCGTGAGAGGACAGGAATCACATTGTGGGGGCCATTTATTGGTAGGGTTGCATATGGTTAGACTTGGGCTCACGGGCGCTTAAGACCGGTAACCAACCCGTGAGAGGACGTGAGAGCTTCCCGTTTACCATATGTGGATGATCAATAGGGTTGATGAGTCCGTAGTCAGGGACTATGAGGACTCTAGTGTGAAGGATATCGGAAAGGATTGTCAGGGACGAGGAATGGACGTATCTGGATCTGACTTGATGTAACTAAGTAGAAGACTTGCATTTGGCTAGGCTTTACCCTGACATGCGCCGGTACTTAGACCAATGGTGATGTGAGAGAGTGGTGACCTATACCCCCAGCCATGGAATGTCCCGAGGGATGCCGGACCCATTACCAACTGATGATGAGTGATTGACACCTTCCTAAAGAAGTACGGTGCTATGACTTAAAGCATGTCTGCCAATAGAGACCAGCATATGTAGAGTTAGATTCATTCATTCATTGCTTGTCTCATACCATATTGCAATTATGTTTGTTCTGAAATCCTGCCATTTATGTTATTATGGATTTAATCGCCTTCCGAGTTTCTTTGAAACTCATTCCTTTATTGTACAATGTTTGTTAGACTATTCTACAGGTACTGAATATTATGACGGCCCCTATGAAGAAGCGCAAGGAGAAGAGGCATATCTCCAGGAAGGTGATTGCGGTTACAACAATTACACTGAAGATCCCGCGAGTGGTTATGCTGCGTACGATGCTTAGTCCGACCATTGAGTGGAAGCGCCCTTGTGCTGTTTATGAGATTTATACTTATAGGGATGTTGTCTATAAAGTTGAGAACAATTTAGTTACCCATTGTACCTGCTACTGGGATTAGATTTTGTCTTGCTTATTCTCTTTTAGAACTACTTTTCCGCTGGTTGTAGAGTGGGATTTTGCCTCAGTTTACTTATCTGTTTTAGACACTCTGATTATATCTAGTACTCTGATTTATATATGATTCATTCTTTCCTTATTTGGATCTATGGTTTATCTTCCGCACTTTTATTATTATTGTTCATGATTATGTTATTGTTTATGTGAGAGGTTGATTACTCGATACCTGATCTTCGGGCTGTGGATCACACTCTCGGGTATGCCAGATAGGGTACCGGCTGGGAGGATGTGACAAGTATGCCTTAATAGAAGGTCGCAAACCCTTGAGAAACTTTTTCGCCTTGGCTTCTTCAGACTTAATAGACTCGGGGGCGAAGAAGAAAAGTTCTTCAAATTTCTGCTAATACTCAAGCACAGACAAAGTACCTTGTACTAAGGCCATGAACTCGGCCTCCTTTGCGTCCTTTACAGCTTCCGGAAAGTAGTTCTTGCAAAAAGCTTCCTTAAACTTCTCCCAGGTAACAACACCACCATTCAAGGTCTCAAGGATAGGCCTAGTGGAAGCCCACCATGCATCAGCTTCTTGCTGAAGCTTCTGCTCGGCAAACAACACTTTCTGAGCATCAGAACATTGCAAATGTCTGAAGGCCTTCTCCAACTCACGAAGCCACTTGTTCGGAAAGAGGGTGTCCTTTGTTACACCAGTAAAGGAAGGTACTTGTAACTTTAGGAAACTTTCCATCAAACGGGTGTGGGGTGTCCCGGTGAATCTTTCCATAAGAGGTGCTGCGGCTCCAGATGTTCCAATTCCGGCACGGTTCTCATTGCGAAGGGTAGCAAAACCAGTCATCATTTGATTAAATTGGGCAGCTTGCTGTTGCATCATGTTGGTCATGACGTTGGCGATATCTCTAAAGCTTCCGATATCGGGGGCACCAGGAATGCCATTCGTGGTGTGGCTATCGTCCTGTGTCTGCTGATCAGAGCCCCCAGCAGGGGTTTCTTCGTTTCCATTGCTTCCGGATCCGACGAAACGATTTCTAAGTAAGACCATTCTGCAAGGATCAAAGATAAGGATACCAAAATTTCAAATTTGACAAAGACAACTTGGCCAACGAATAGGATAACCAAATCATGGTTAGAATTATCAATATAACAGTAAAATAAATCAGCATTGATCAAAATCCAAAGGAAATGAGTCCAAGAATCAAAAACTCCCAAAATAACCCAATGCAGAAAATGAAGGATTTTGGTCGATGGTATCGACCAAAATGATCGACCAAAATAAATTCTGCGCGAAAATCAGATTTAAAGGGCCCACTTCTCATTTCATTTTCATTTCTCACTCAACCATTCAAAGTTTAGCTCTGGAGAAAGCGATTTTCTAGGGTTTTCAAGAGTGCTGGGACTTGATTCAAGGCTTCAATCATTCTTGATAATCTCACTTGATCATCTACACAAGTAAGTTCTCTTTCTTTTTCTCTTTTCTTGTAAACTTCATTCACCATTGTTGTGTTCTTCAATAAAACTGAGTAATACTTGTAGCTAATGGTTAGAATCATACATATAAATGATTAGAAACATGTTTTCATAACTTTTCAATTAAGATTAAGTTCCAAACACAAGATTGCATCCATTTTGGTTACCAAAACACTATTCATTTCACAAAAACTCAACTTTACAAGCACTTGTCTCATTTTCAACCCAAAAGGAATTTTGGCATGAAACAAATTTCTACAACACTGATCTACTAGGGGAAAAGTGTTCCCACTCTCCATTCGGTCAAATTCCAATTTTTTTAAAAATCACAAATGCAAGCCAAAAGAGGGATTTTTCTCTCTCTCTTACTTGCTGAATTTTCACTTTGAATATGCCAAAAAGATGGATTTTCACAAAATAAAGTATTCTAGCATGCTTGTATAGGTCTTATGCATATGTTAGAATGATCAAATCCAAATTTCACCAAAAATCGAATTTTCTGAAAATTTACGAAAATGCCCTTCATCTAACAATCATACACTGAGACTAATCCAAATGAGTTTATTTCCTTGTTTCAACAGATACACCATGCCTAGAGGAGGGAGACGAGTAGACAGGGGTAGAGGACTTGTTCCCCGGGCTGAGGTCATAGACGAGGAGCATTTCACTACTCCTATGGCGGAGTTTCTATACGAGCATTATTTCCATGATATACCGATCGAGCACGGACGATTGGTGGATGTGGATGATTTAGAGATATTTCGCATCCGAGAGAGATTAGAGGCTATGGATTGGCTTCACTTATACACTACGGCACAGCCAGTCTACCCAGATCTTATCAGATACTTCTATAGTAATCTGACTTACCGTATAGAGGATGATCCGAGGGATGGTTCTAGGATTGTCATAGATTCCATGGTCGGAGGTAGAGAGATCAGTTTCACTACGAGGACACTAGCTCGCATCTTAGATGTACCAATCGTACGAGATTCCCGTTGGTGGATTCCCGCTGGTACAGATATCACCGAGGTGCTTCTTCCTTATGAGGTATACGAGGTGTGCATGACTCTATGGGATGACATTGACTGTTATATGCCCCGGTGTGGTACTGACATGCGTCCTTCAGCTAGAGTTATCGCTCGCATCGTCGGGCGAAACATCCTTCCGAAGGCAGGGCATCATAGCAAAGTGTCGGCGATGGAGGCACTGATCATTTATAGTATGTATACTGGAGTACAAATCGATTTAGCATACATCATGCAAAATGTCATGATTGATCGAATCGAGTTTCCTAGGGATAGGAACTTGGCTTTCGGTCGACTCTTGACTCGTATCTTTGAGTACTTTGGTGTGGACTTGGAGCATACACCTACGATTCAGGGTCGAGATTTAGGTGAGCCCATTTGTACATGGTTGATCGGGAAGATGGGGCTCCAGGATGCGATCGAGATCGGAGGATGAGGATGATATCGATGATGCATCAGGAGATGACGACTCAGAGGATGATAGTACTGATGATGATGATGGTGGTGACGATGATGATCTGGGTCATGATGATCAGGGTCATGATGATGCTCCGAGGCATGAGGAGGTTCCCGCTCCACGATTTACTGAGGTCGGAGGCCCATCACACACGACTTCTGAGGCTCCAGATGTGGCTTCCCATCAGTCATCGATTTACTCTATTCTTGAGAGGATCGTGGCTCGACGGAGAGAGGATGGAGTTACACATGTGCACCCTCGGTGAGAGGTTTGCACGATCGGAAGAGGAGTTCAGATCTAGGAGGGATCAGACAGATCGCAGGAGTCGTTCACCTACGTAGACATCACTAGGAATTTTCTTTTATGTCATTATGGATGTATTTCTCTTTTTCAGACTTGTAAAAAAATTTCCCTATGAAATCAATGAAGTTCAGTTGTTTTGTCTATATTATTGTGTCTTATTCATGAGTCAAATTATGTTTCCATATTTTGGTTTCTAGTCCAGGTTATCTATTATTCAATTCTAGGAGCACTTGAGTCACTTTCGGATCTGTGACTCGGAATGTTCCGTCACCGTTTCTGTGGTCGGGGTTCCACTTGATCTTGGGCTCTGATACCAATCTGTCACATCCACCCAGCCGGTACCCCATTTGGAATACCCGGGATGTGATCCACAGTCCAAGGATCAATGATCTGAGGTCCATGCCTCCCACATACACGGTAACACAATCATGAACAGTAATAATCAATGGTAAAACAACTAATATCAAGTATCATGAATAAGACAAGATTAACTAAATCAAAGTGCGGAATATAGATAATAAATAAGGTATGATCAAAATCATAAAGGGTGAGAAGGTATGGTAGTCACCCTCTCAGAGCAGCGGAAAAGTATTAAATCAAGTTAGTTACATATCCAAGTATCACCGGAATAATTCAAAGACAAGTTAATTACAAAATCCAAGGTTCCACAAATACACCAGGGGAATGGGGCACTATGCTAGGGTTTCTTCTATACTAATGGTAGTCTCCTCAACAAGACGGATGAAGTAAAACCCAGCGCCGCTCTCCCGCACAACCGTGGGGCTAACCCCGGTGCGAATAATAATCCTCCTCGGCTCCAATATACGAATCTTCACCGACGCCACTACCCGAAGGGTAGTATGTGGAATCATAGTCCGCCTCATAGGAGGTGCCATCGTAATATTCGGTACCTGGAATGTAATCTAAAACATTTGCACAAAAGGAATGAGTTCGAAGAACTCAGCAAGAAAGTTATTCCATAATTAGAAATCATACACATTCAGAACATATAATAATGCAATGTGATATGAACATATGATGCAGATATGAGCCTAACTCTATGAATGCTGGTCTCTAAGGTAGACATGCTTTGAGTCATAGCACCGTACTTCTCTGGGTCGTCAGTCACTCTCCCATTTCCATATCTTGGGAATGCCCAGGGAAGATCGGTAAAGTCATCAATAACCATGGTAAGGGGATCGGTCACCGCTCTCTCACATCACCATTTGGTCAAGTACTGGGGCATGTCACAGTAAAGCCTAGCCCAATGCAAGTCATCTACTCAGTCGGTCAAGTCAGATTCAGATACGTCCATTCCTCGCCCCCGGCGATCCTTTCCGGTATCCTTCACACTAGAGTCAGCGAAATCCCGGATTTCGGACTCATCAACCCTATTGGTCATCCACATATAGTAAACTGGAAGCTCTCACGTCCTCTCACGGATTGGTTACCGGTCTTGAGCGCCCGTGAGCCCAAGTCTATCCATATGCAACTCTACCAATAAATGGCCCCTTTCAGGTATCCGTAGCATGGTTTATGTCCCCTACCGGATTGGCTACCGGCCTAGAGCGCCCATCCAACCATACACTACCACGGGTTGTTCGGTCTCAATGCCCTTCCGATTCGGGTCTGACACGACAAGGATGAACCTAGCCACACAACTAGACAATCCTATGTATGTCATCCAATAACTCGGGAGAGTGTCGATAGGCACCATCGGAGAACATCCCATACTATTCCCTCCGATGCCCAAGGACAGAAGTGTCAGTAGGACACCCTCCAATCCCAAGTCATACGTAAGCAATCACACATCAAATCTCATCATTCTCATGCATCCAATGCATATTCATAATAGTAATCAAATCATGATATTGAAACGAATCATTATAAACATAAGCAAATCAAAATGATAAAGTAACACAACCAATGTATAAAGATTTAAATGTTACTGTTCTAACACATATGTAACAGTATCATAATGATTGAAAGAGATTTAGGGATTTCATTCTTTGAATAAAGCACAGTTCAATACTTGATGACTTATATGTTTATGGATATAACCATCCTTACCTTGGATGAGTTGATGATGAATTGAGAATACCAAGAATAGTCCAATAGAAGTGTTAAGGCCCTAAACAAACATCAATAATAAGTTAGAAAAGAAGTTGGGAAGATCGGATGTCATTCGAGTCAAAACTGACCAAGGTTGCTGTCAGCAACAACTTTGGTCGATGGTATTGACCAAAATGATTGACCAAAATTGTCCTCGGGCAGAATAGTGGATTTCGGGGATTTTGGTCCGAAATGAGTCTTCCGGTGTTCGGATCAATCTGAAACTTGGAGGCATACTTAACAACAGTAGTAGGACACTATAAATCAAGGAATTAACCCAATCCAATGGTCTAATTAAAAATCCCCAATTTGAGCTATCAAGTTCAAGTGATAAACATCATGGCATGAGTTGGAATTGATTGCATTGATGAGGAATAGCATGCAATAGCTAGAGGAACTAATAGAAATTCGATTGGAATCATTTGGCAATGTTAAACATGAACATAATACACTCTATAGCTCAGTTTGATATCAAATGATATGATGTTAATAGGTAAATCATGGAATACATATGCTAGGCATGAGATATAAGCATTAGCATCAATGAATGGCTAAGGGAATCATGGATTGAGCATGAGTAGGCACTTGGAGTGGTGGTTGCAAGGTTGCAGCACCATTCCAAATGTCCCATTAGCAAGATGACAATAGAAAAGAGTAGAAAAGGGTAGGGTAGAGAGTGGAAGGAGGAGTCATACCTTAGTGTGGAAGATGAAGACAAGAATCAAAGATAAACTAAGTGTCTTTGATGATATACCCTTCACACTAACCAAGGAGCTGCTTTGGGAAGCTCTCCCCACGTTCCCAGGTGAGAAAAATGATTGCAAAAGGCTCAAGGCTCGAGGTCATATTAAATAGAAAAGGAATATTCCATGGAATCATTAACTTGGCAGACTGGGACATTTTGGTCGATGGTCCTTGGTCGATGGTATCGACCAAAATGATCGACCAAAATGTTTTTAGCAGAAAACTCAGGTTTAGAACAGCAACTTCAAGTAGGGATTTGAAAGGCTATACAAGGTCAAATTGAGTGAGGTTTTCTTCCACAATTCAATCAAGAAGTCTAGTTTCAGGGAATACCTTCGGATTGTGCACAGGATGTCATTTGGTACATCAACCATATTAATCTTCTCCGATGCGCAGACCTTCCTTAAACACTGACAATGCATTTAAGCAAGGGGTATCATCGTCAATGTCCATGGGCTCGGTCTCCAAATCATGATCATCAATCAGGATGGTCCATAAATCTCTTCTTCCACCTTCGGGTCCTCGGACCTGAATACAACAGTGGATCCGGGTCAGGGTCAAGGTTAGAATAGGGCTGGATATTACAGCGGTGACTTAAACCCCAGCCATGGACTGTCCCAAGGGATGCGAGACCCAATTCCCCCGGCTTCAGTGATTGAGACCTACCCAAAGAAGTATGGTGCTATGACTTAAAGCATGTCTACCATAGAGACTAGCATATGTAGAGTTAGTATCATACTTGTATCATGTGTTTAATATCATCTTGCATTATATTATGATTTGTATCATATGGCTTATGTATTATGGATTAACTGCCTTGCTGAGTTCTTTTGAACTCATTCCTTTCTGTGCAATTGTTTTGTTAGATTTCTTTGCAGGTACCAAAGAAGCCGATGGCTCATACTTCGAGACGGACCAGGATCCCGCATACTACACTGAAAGTCTTGGCCATTATGAAAGTTACGGTGAAGATACCGAGGGTAGTTACCCTCTGTACCAAGATTAGCCCGACTTTGGTGTGGGAGAGGCCCTGCTTAGTTTCCTTCGTGTACACCTATGAGGACACAGTATAAGACCGATGAGACCTTAGCTTAGGCCTTATTGCGGTTATTTGGAACTTGGATCTGTAACTTAACTTTCATTGATATACTTTTTAAGTTTTGGATTTGTAACTTTACTTGAATTACCTACTTTCTGCTGCCACTGAAGGAGTGACTTCCACTCACTCTCTCTCTTTTTGGATTATATTTATACATTTGGTATCATCTTTATTCTGCACTCTGATTATATGTTCTTATCTTATTCATGATTTCTTTTATTATAAGCTTTTACCTTGATTATTATTGTTCATGATTGTGTTATTGCGTATGTGGGAGGCATGGTTGCTCGATATTTGATCTTTGGGACTATGGATCACATACCCGGGTATGCCTGGTAGGGTACCGGCTTGGTGGATGTGACAACTGGTCTCGAGCGCCCGTGAGCCTAAGTCTAGCTATTTGCAACCCTACCAATAAATGGCTCCTTTCAGGTATCCGTAGTATGATTTATGTCCTCTCACGGGGTGGTTGCCGGTCTTGAGCGCCCATCAAACCATACTACTACCACGGGTCGTTTGGTCTCAATGCCCTTCGGATCCGGGTCTGATACGACGGGGATGTCCTAGCCAACACATCTAGACAAGTCCTATGTATGTCATCCAATAATCCGGGAAAATGTCGATGGCCATCTTCGGAGAACATCCTAGACTATTCCCTTCGATGGCCAAGGATAGAAATGTCAAAAGGACATTCCCCAATCCCAAATCACACTTATCCAATCACATTCTCAGATTCGTCATATCATACATACGTGATACATCATCATATTGAAAGATACGTCATAACATCTCATGATCAAGTGTATAAGTAAATGACATGATAAACAAAATAAATAAACATGGTGCTACTGTTATAAGGTAACTACAATAGTCATATGATGTCTAAAAACAACTAATAAGCTAAGCCTACTAAGTTGCCAACATCAGTGTAATAATCATAGAGTCTATGTCGTATGGGTATAACTGTCCTTACCTTAAGCCACAATGATGATAATCCAAAGGTCACAAAAGAATGATCCAAAGACGGTAGTAAGACCCTAGACAAACATAATGAAAGATTAGAAAAGAAATCGGGAAAATTGGAGGTCGAACGGATCAAATCGGCGAAGCACACAATTCAGCAACTACTTGGTTGATTGACCCATTCGACCAATCATTCGACCAAGTGAACAGTGTTGGGGATGAATAGTGATTTTTGGCTCGAAATCGATCTTCTGGGGCTCGGATCGATTCGAAACTTGGAGGGATTCATTGTAATAGTGTAAGAACACTATTAATCAAGTAATTAACAAAATCTAATGGTCTAATTAGAAACCCCCAAATTGAAACCCTATGTTCTAAATGCAAGAATCATAGCATGAATTGAAATCAAATGAAATTGCATTGGAAATGAAGGAATTAGCTAGGGAAACTGATAAGAAAGAGATTAAAATCATATGCTAGCATAGGACATAGACTTAGCACACTTTACTTCAGTTTAGGACAAGAATGCATGAAGTTAAGAAGAGAATCATAGCAATGCATATGCAAGAATTGAAATGAGAGCATAGCATCAATAGAAATGGAGTAAGATCATAGGTTAGCTAAGAGTGAACACTTGGAGTGATGGTTGCAACGTTGCAGCATCAACTCCAAGGTAACAACAGCAAGAAAAGAAAAGAAAAGAAAAGAGTAGAATAGAGAGTGAGAGTGATGAATCATACTTTGTAGGTGTTAATGGAGACAAGAAGCAAGGATTGGCAATGATTTTAATGGAATAATCTTCACCACTACCAAGGAGGTGCTTTGGGGAGCTCTCCCCACGTTCTAAGCAAGTTAAGAAATGTGAAATAGGGTTCAAAACATGAGAAGCACTTAAGTAGAGAAGGGAATATCCAAAAAGCATCTTTTTCTCTGATTTTGGCATCCTTTGGTCGACTGGCCTAGTCGACCAAGCATGGACAACATGGTTAATCCAGGGAAATGAAAGGCTAGATTGATTCGAATTGAGTTGGGTTTTCTCCTACAAATCAATAAACAAGTCTAGAGTAGAGAAATACCTTCGAAACAAGACCGGAAGCGCATCAAGTACTTCAACTAGGCTTCCCCTTTTCTATGTGCAATTTCTCACTGAACACTGACAGTGTATCCATGTAAGGGGCATCACTATCAATATACATGGGCTCCGAATCATACACCAAGTCTTCAACTATGAGGGCCCACAAGTCTCTTCTTCCACCACTTCAGGTCTTCAGACCTACAAACACCAAAGGTTCCGAGTCAAGGTCAGGGTTAGGACAGGGCTGGATTTCACACTCTATACCTTTAGTCTCCTAATTAGGTAAATAGCCACTATCCTAGATCTTCTTGGTACAACCCCAAATATGTTATCCGTAATTGAGGTTAAGTGTATCAAACAGGTTTCAATTAGTCTCTCCCATAATTTCATAGTATAGTTCATCAGTTTAATGTCTCTAAAGTTATTACAACTTTGAATATCTTCTTTATTTTGTAAATTGGAACCACGATGCTTCCCCTCCATTGATCTGACATTTTTCCTGTGCTCATTGTCTTATTAAATAACTTAGTCAACCAAACTAGTAGTGGGTTCCTAAGCTATTCCATATTTTTATTGGAATTTCATTTGGGCCTTGTTTCTTGGTTAGTTTCATCTTCTTTAGTGATTGTTTTACACAGGACATCGAAATTCTCTGTATAGATGTTCAAAAATTGGTGCTTTGGTGGATGGTGTAATCGTCCGACTCACAGATACTTGAAGTGTGCTCGTTTAGTAGACTAAAGATGTCACATCCTCCCAGCCGGTACCCTATCTGGCATACCCGAGAGTGTGATCCACAGCCCGAAGATCAGGTATCGAGTAATCAACCTCCCACATAAACAATAACATAATCATAAACAATAAATAATAAAAGTGCGGAAGATAAACCATAGATCCAAATAAGAAAAAGATGAATCATATATAACTCAGAGTACTGGATATAATCAGAGTGTCTAAATCAGATAAGTAAAGTGAGGCGGAATCCCACTCTACAACCAGCGGAAAAGTAGTTCTAAAAGAGAATAAGCAAGATAGAATCTAATCCCAATAGCAGGTACAATAGGTAACTAAATTGTTCTCAATCTTATAGACAACATCCCTATAAGTATAAATCTCATAAACAACACAAAGGCGCTTCCACTCTATGGTCGGACTAAGCATCGTACGGAGCATAACCACTCGCGGGATCTTCAGTGTAATTGTTGTAACCGCGATCACCTTCCTGGAGATATGCCTCTTCTCCTTGCGCTTCTTCATACGGGCCGTCATGATATTCAGAACTTGTAAAATAGTCTAACAAACATTGTACAATAAAGGAATGAGTTTCAAAGAAACTCAGTAAGGCAGTTAAATCCATAATAACATAAATGGCGGCGGATTTCGAACAAACATAAATGCAATATGGTATGAAACAAACAATGAATGTATGAATCTAACTCTACATATGCTGGTCTCTATTGGCAGACATGCTTTAAGTCATAGCACCGTACTTCTTTAGGAAGGTCTCAATCACTCATCATCAGTTGGTAATGGGTCCGGCATCCCTCGGGACATTCCATGGCTGGGGTTATAGGTCACCACTCTCTCACATCACCATTGGTCTAAGTACCGGCGCATGTCAGGGTAAAGCCTAGCCAAATGCAAGTCTTCTACTTAGTTACATCAAGTCAGATTCAGATACGTTCATTCCTCGTCCCTGACGATCCTTTCCGGTATCCTTCACACTAGAGTCCTCATAGTCCCTGACTATAGACTCATCAACCCTATTGGTCATCCACATATGGTAAACGGGAAGCTCTCACGTCCTCTCACGGGTTGGTTACTGGTCTTAAGCACCCGTGAGCCCAAGTCTATCCATATGCAACCCTACCAATAAATGGCCCCCACAATGTGATTCCTGTCCTCTCACGGGTTGGTTACCGGTCTTGAGCGCCCATGAATCCCCATTGCTACCACGGGTCGTTCGGTCTCAATACCCCTCCGATTAGTGTCTGACATAACGGGACATCCTAGCCAAACACTACTAGACAGTCCTAAATATGTCATCCAACAGTTTAGGAAGGTGTCCAGAGGGCATCTCCGGAAACATCCCATAATATTCCCGTAGTAGTCCAAGGACAGAAGTGTCAAAAGGACACCTCTCCTTTCCAAACCATACTTAAGCATACACAAGCATCAATTCATAACATCACATATATGGTAACTTCATATATGGAAAGAAATCAATAATTACAATCAATTTGTATATAACTGGTAAGTAAATCATACATGAGTCAATTGAATATAAATAAGTAATGCTACTGATATCAAGACAGTACCACAGTAGTATAACATTATAAGAATCTAATTAAAGAAATAACTTAACAAGATTCAAATATAGAAACTAAGATATGCAATTTATGTTGTTAAAGAAGTAACCATCCTTACCTTTTATAACTTGCAAAGGAATCCTAAGAAATCAAGTAAGATCTTGACAAACTTGAGAAGAAGGTCCTAAACAAGTGTATACAACATATTAAGAAAGATCCCTAACAGAAAAGATACCAAAACATCCAAAACAGACCAATTCTAGAGTTGCTGTACTCATTGGTCGAGTGGATTGGTCGACTGGTCCAGTCGACCAATCAGTCGACCAATACAGATAGTAGTAGCCTATAAAATCAGAGTTTTAAGATATAAAATCCGAATTTGGTGGTTCAAAAGGGTACTAATCAAGGGGTAAACTACATTAGTAGTATCCTAACATATAGGGGATCTCAAAACACTACTCAAATCAAGTCATCAAGATACAAATTAGGAAACAAAAAGTTACCATAATTAGATCAATCATGGTTCTTGAAGAATTCAAGATAGAAATCAAAGACAAGAACAATAGGAGAATGAATCATTGATTCAGGTAAAGGTATCATGAAAAGCATACTTAGATCTTCAAGAAAATAGACCTAAGAGCATAAATCTAAATAAGGAAACAAAACCTACCATATATGTAACTATCATGATTCATGAAGAAAACATGGTATGGTAGAAGAGAAACAACTAGAGATTGATAGATCATGGATCATGAAAAGAAAACACAGCAATTGACTACTAACATGATCAATATAGTAGATCTAAGGAGATCAGAATTCAAATCAAAAGATAAACAAAGACTAGATCATGGTTTGATCATGATTCCTTCAAAAGCTTGCAATGATCATGGTTAAGATCATTGCATTAGCCATTAATCCTTAGGAAGATCATGAGAGACAAGTCCAGAGATGTTTGCAACAGAGAATGCAGCATCTCCTCTCACTGTCTCAACTCAAAAAGGAAAGAAAAACAGAGATGGAGAAGAAGAAGAGAGTGTAGACATACCTTTGATGCAAAAGGAAGAGTTTTGACGAAGATCCGTCAAGAAAAACACCAAGGATGCAAGGGAGATGACTTGCAGAGGTCTTTGGTTCGTTCCAAAGAGTTTAAGGGTAGAAAATACGAAGTAGACTCGAGATTGGACTTAAATAGAGCAAGCAAGACCTAATTGCCAAAGATAGCACCCATTGGTCGAGTGGATTGGTCGGTCTGGTCCAGTCGACCAATCGGTTCAAACAACTCCTAAACAGGGAATTGAAGACCCGGATCAAATCCAATCCTAAAGGGGTTTTGCACACATATCAAGTGACTTACCAAATAGGTAGAAATGCCTTCAAACCATGATAGAGAGCACTCCAAGTCCATCAACTAATCCGATCTTCATCAAGATTCAGTTTCCATAAATAGAACTTCATCATCAACTCTCATGGATTCAAAGCCAGACACCAAGTCCTCCACTAGGATGGCCCAAAGCTGACTTCTTACTTTACTTCGGGTCACTGGACCTACAAATAACAAGGTTTCCAGGTCAAGGTTAGGGCTGGGTTTTACATTCCCCCCCCCTTAAAGAAATTTCGTCCTCGAAATTGAAAGCGTACCTGTGCTTCCAAAGAGGTAAGGAAACTTCTCCTTCATATCTTCTTCCTTCTCCCAAGAAGCTTCTTCAGGTGTATGGTTCTTCCACCGAATCTTCACCAAAGGAATGGTGCGATTCCGCAGTTGCTTGTCCTTCTTATCCAAGATTTCGGCCGGCTCTTCATCGTAGGTCAAATCAGCACTAAGTCCTTCAGGTGCTTGCTGCAAAATGTGTTCCGGATTCTCTATGTATTTCCGGAGCATCGAAATATGAAACACATTGTGAACACCAGCAAGAGGCGGAGGTAATGCTAATCGATACACAACAGGTCCAACCTTTTCCAAAATCTCGAAAGGTCCAATGAAACGAGGGCTAAGCTTTCCCTTAACATTGAATCTCATCACACCCTTCATTGGTGAAACCTTCAGAAAAACTTTCTCTCCAACTTGAAATTCCAAATCGGTCCTTCTCTTATCAGCATAAGATTTCTGTCTTGACTGGGCAGACTTAATCCTTTCTCTTATCATATCTACCATAGCACTCGTAGCTTCAATCATCTCAGGACCTAAGACTTTTCTTTCACCTGTCTCAGTCCAGTACAAAGGTGTCCTACAAGTACTGCCATACAAAGCCTTGAATGGAGCCATGCCTATTGTTGCTTGATAACTGTTGTTATAGGCAAACTCAACCAAAGCTAGGTGTTCATCCCAATTACCACCCATATCCACCACACAAGATCTGAGCATGTCTTCCAATGTCCGAATTGTCCGCTCAGATTGTCCATCAGACTGTGGATGATGAGCTGTACTCAAGTTCAATTGGGTTCCCAAGGCCTTCTGCAAACTATTCCAAAACCTTGAGGTGAACCTAGGATCACGATCAGAAACAATACTCAATGGCACACCATGCAGGCGAACCACATTATCCACGTAAAGCCTTGCTAGCTTATCCAGAGTATGAGTGATCTTCATAGGAATGAAGTGGGCTGATTTGGTCAACCTATCAACAATCACCCACACAGTGTCATTGCCTTTACTTGTCCGAGGCAAGCTAGTCACAAAGTCCATAGAGATATCCTCCCACTTCCAACTAGGAATAGGAAGAGGTTGAAGTAATCCAGATGGGGATTGTCGAACGGCTTTCACACGTTGGCAAGTCTCACACTTGGCAACAAAATCATCAACATCAGCCTTCAAACCAATCCACCAAAAATGTTCCTTCAAGTCCTTGTACATCTTGGTGCTCCCCGGGTGTATAGTAAAGACTGACTGGTGTGCTTCCTTCAATATTTCCTTCTTAATTTCTTCGCTTTGTGCACGCACGCGTCTTCCTCTAAACAATAAAGCACCATCCATGGATATACCAAAGTCGGGGTCCAACTCAGGATTCGAAGAAATTTTCTCAACTTTGATCAAAAGTTCTTGGTCAGAACTCTACAGAGCAACAATCTTATCTCTAAGGCCAGATCTTGCCGTCATGGCAGAAAGAATAAAATCAAAATTCTCAGGGACAATTTCCAAATCAAAACTCTCAATAGAAGACCACAATGGTAAACTCAAAGCATTCAAATCTAAGGTCTTCTTCTGGTTCTTCCTACTAAGAGCATCAGCAACAACGTTTGCCTTCCCAGGGTGATACTTGAATATCACAATCATAATCAGAGACTAGTTCCAACCATCTCCTTTGTCTCATGTTCAACTCCTTTTGGGTAAAGAAGTATTTCAAACTCTTATGATCCGTGAAAATGGCAATCTTCTCACCGTAGAGGTAATGTCTCCAAATCTTCAAAGCAAAGACAACAGCGGCAAGTTCTAGATCGTGAGTGGGGTAATTCCGCTCATAATCTTTCAATTGCCGAGAAGCATAGGCTACGACCTTGCCATGTTGCATCAGTATGCAACCCAATCCAATCTTTGACGATCGGTATAAACTTGTCATACCACCGGAACCATCGGTATAGTCAAAACCGGGGCACTTGTCAATCTATCTTTCAACTCTTGGAAATTCTTCTCACAGGCGTCAGACCAAACAAACTTTTCTTCTTTCCTGGTCAACTTAGTCATAGGAGCAGCCAACCAAGAAAAGTTCTCAATAAACCTTCTGTAGTAACCCGCCAATCCAAGAAAACTTCTTATTTCCGTTACCGACTTCGGTCTTTCCCAATCAGCCACAGCTTGGCCTTTTTCAGGATAGACACGAATACCTTCGGCTGAAACCACATGGCCAAGGAATACTACTCTCTTAAGCCAGAAATCACACTTGCTAAATTTGGCGTACAAATTCTTTTCTCGCAACCTTTGCAAAGTGAAACTTAGATGGCTCGCATGCTCTTCTTCGCTCTTCGAATAGATCAAGATGTCGTCGATGAAAACAATCACAAACTTATCAAGCACATCGTGAAATACTCGGTTCATGAGGTCCATGAACACCGCAAGAGCATTAGTCAATCCGAAGGGCATGACCCTAAACTTGTAGTGACCATACCGTGTTCGGAAAGCTGTCTTGAAGATAACACTAGACTTCACTTTCAATTGGTGATATCCGGATCTTAAGTCAATCTTTGAGAACACAACTGCACCCTTTAACTAATCGAAGAGATCATCTATTCTGGGCAGCGGGTATCTATTCTTGATAGTCAGCTTATTCAACTCACGGTAGTCGATGCACAGGCGCATACTACCGTCTTTCTTCTTGACAAACAAGACCGGAGCTCCCCAAGGTGATACACTAGGTTGTACGAAACCTCTATCAATGAGCTCATTCAACTGGTTTTGCAACTCTTTCAACTCAGTAGGAGCCATCCTATATGGAGCTTTAGATACCGGAGCGGCACCAGGGACGAGATCAATAGAAAACTCGACATCCCTGTCTGGAGGCACTCCAGATAGATCATCGAGGAAGACATCAACAAAGTCACGGGACAACCCCGACTTCATCGACTCTTTTCTCCACTTTACCCTTGCCTTCGGATGAAGCATCATCCACTAGGGCATAGACTTGCATCAGTGCAAACAGCACCTTCTTACAAACCCTTCTCTTCTCACCATGAAACTCTAAGACCGGACTTCCACAAATATGGAACTGAATCTTCTTTGAGGAACAAAGAAACACAGCTTTGTGGGCTGTTAACCAATCAATTCCCAAAATAATATCGAAGTCCTTCATATCAAGAAGTACAAAATTGGCTTCCAAGTTCTTCTCACCAATCAACACAGGACATTTAGATAACCCCTTATCTAGTTTCACAACAGGACCAGTAGGTGTACTAATCAATAAACAACTAGACAACTTCTCAGGGATTAGGTCAGTCTTCTTGATGAATGCAGATGACATGAACGAATGAGATGCACCCGTATCAAATAAGACAAATGCGAAATAGAAGCAACTAACAATGTACCCGTAATCACTTCATGGCTTGGATCCTGCTCAGCACTGGAAATACTGAACACTCTACCAGAGGGAGGAGTAGGAGCACTCTTCACCACTGGAGCAGGCTGCTGAACAGGCCGCTTCGGACAGGCACGAGCGAAATGACCGGCTTGCTTGCAGTAAAAAAGCAAACAGGATTGCTTTGGGTCCAAGCTGGGGTAGCTGCAACAGAGGGCTTCCCGAACAAAAGGCCTAGCACTTGCACTCACCGGTGGTCGGTTTCCGCCATCTCGCCTAAAGCGGCCGGGCAGCTGAAAACCCGAGTTCGACCTACACTCCTAGGGCTGAGAGGTAGGAGTGGGGTAGGGTGTAGGTCTCACAAAACGCCGATCATTACGATCCACCAACCCATGGTTCCTTGGCTGCCAGGGCCTTTGCACACGTGCACTTTCCTTCTCTGTTTCTTCCAACTTCTTCGAGTTCTGCACCACTTGAGCATAGCTCACTATAGGCTGGACTGTGAGGTAAGCTTTAATGGCAGAGCGCAGTCCTTTGAAGAACTTCTTCGCTTTGGCGAGGTCGACCTTCAGAGAATCTGGAGCAAAGAAATGAAGCTCGTCAAACTTCTGTTGGTACTCCAACACAGACAAGGATCCTTGTGTGAGAACCATAAACTCTGCTTCCTTCGCATCTTTCACCGCCTCGGGGAAATAATTCATACAAAAAGCCTCTTTGAACAACTCCCAAGTTACAACTCCTGCATGCAAACCTTCCAAAATAGGCTGAGTGGAGGTCCACCATGTATCAGCTTCTTATTGCAACTTCTGTTCAGCAAACAGAATCTTCTGAGCTTCCGAGCATTGTAGATGTCGGAAAGCCTTCTCCAACTCACGAAGCCACTTGTTAGGAAACAAGGGGTCCTTGGTAACTCCGGTGAAAGTGGGTACTTGCATCTTGGGAAAACTCTCCATCAAGGCGAGTATGAGGAGTTCCAGCTAAACCTCCCGCATTCGGGACTGCGGCATGAGGATTCACATTAGCACCAGTTCGAGTCTCATTGTGCGAGTCATGAAACCCACCAACATCTGGTTGAACCGAGCTGCTGCTGTTTGCATCATATTGCCCATAATATTGGCAATATCACGGAAGCTTCCAACATTCGGGGCACCGGGTATCTCATGGGTACCTTGATCAACATTAGGTATCTCACCACCTCCATGAGGTATTTCACCACCTCCCTGAGGTATTTCACCACCTCCTTGACCACTGGATTCACCACGCCCACTTCTCGGAGTAACCATCTCGCAAAACTGAGAACATCAAAATACCGAATTTCGAAGTTTCAACATAAACCACAAGTCCAAATGATTTGAAAACTTAAATCATGCTTAAATAAATCCATATAGTCATCAAACAATATCCATCAGGAAAAAATCACATTTTTCCAAAAATTCAACAGCAAAAGAGGTCTCTGTGACCATTGGTCGAGTGATTGGTCGACTGACCCAGTCGACCAATGAGTCGACCAATCAAGACAGAATGCGAAAATTCGCATTATAAGCCTCATTTCCACATTCCAACTTCATTTTATCCTCTTTCAAAGGTGAGAGAGCTCTAGGGAAAGTCTCCAAAGGTTCTTACAAGTGTTCTTGAGGTGTTTTGGTGCTTCAACAACAACACATCAACACACAACCATCACAAACAAGGTAAATCTCCCATTCTTTCTTCCATTTTCATCTTCTCATGGTTGCATTTCAATCAAAACCATGCTTTGCTTGTATCCAATGCTAGAAATCATGCTTAGGAATGCTTAGAAACATATTCCTTAGGTTTCAAACACAATGCCATGCATAGACAACAAGTTCTAACATATTGGTGTTCATCTCGCAACGTTTTCATACCGAAATCGTTATCTTTAGAAAATTTTCGTTTTCTCACAAACCGCTTGAAATTTCCGCACGAAATCAAATGCTACATGCTCAAGATGATATTGTAGATAGGTCCATAAAATTTGATTTAACCAATTTCAACTTTTTAAAAAATCCAATTTTGACCTAAATTGCAAAATCCCCAAATTTTCCTTCTTGCTGAATTTTTCGCTTTAAATCAAGTTTTCGATCGATTTTCTTCAAACAAACTTCATAGACATGAAATTCTAAGTATTGCGCACATGCTAGTATGTTCAAATCAAATTTTCCCCAAATTTGAAATTTTCCGAAAAATTACGAAAATACCCTTTTGGCTCAAATCTTAAAGTAGCACTAACTGGAAATGTCTCTTATCCCTTTCACAGATACACACTATGCAGAGAGGAGGGCGAGGACGAGGTAGAGGTCGTGGTCGCATTGTAGGGGCACTTAGGGGCAGAGGTCAGGTTCCTTCAGAGCCTAGACAGGAGGTTCGGAGACCGGACATGTTCGACACACCTCAGGCCGAGTTTTTGTACGAGGCCTACTTTAGTTACTGTAACATCGAGTTGGGACGTCTACTTCACCTACGCCAGCTCAGAGTCTTTAGGATTCGGCAGAGATTCGACACGTTGCAGTGGACTCATCTCTTCACTGAGGATCTGCCGGTATACCAGGAGCTAGTGAGGTTGTTCTTCAGCAACCTTACCTACACGAGAGGAGGCTCGAGGTCAAGGACATCCACTTAGACTTGTCCTAAGGAGCAGGGTCTTTCGGACTCAGATTCGCTTTTCCACCCGAGCACCGGCTGAGATCTTGCAGGTTCCTTACTATCCACAACAGTGTGTGTGGATACCTGCAGGAGCGGATTTGGACAGCTATCTGATGCCGTACGAGCTACGTGAGATATGCTCTACACTATGGGATAGTCGTCGATGCTTCACTCCGTGGACCAGCGGACAGATGACGGATTCTGCACGGATTATCGGTCGCATAGTCGGCCGAAACATTATGCCGAAGGCCGGACATCACCATCAAGTCACGGTGATGGAGGCCTTAGTCTTCTACCGCATCTACATGGGCTTCGAGATCGATCTCTCCTACATCATTCAGCAAGTCATCTTGGACTTGGTTCTGCGGCCTAGCATGCGGAACCTTTGCTATGGGAGGCTACCGACCTTGATCTTCGGGCATTTCGGGGTGAGTTTCGAGGATACACCAGGTGGACACCGGTTCACGGTGGATACGTCATCGGGACTCGGACCATTCGTCGGATGAGACTGCAGCGAGTTGAGAGATCTCCTGGTCCGGAGGGTGAGGATGATGAGGAGTCGGAGGATGAGGATCAGGAGTCGGAGGATGGAGGAGAGGATATCGGTCCCGATAGTGATGATCAGGCCGGAGACGATACGAGAGATGCACGAGGCTGAGCCGGTGCATCACGAGTTTCCTTCATCACACTTCGAGGCGGGTGGCCCTTCTCATGCGGTTCTAGAGACTTCGGATCTTGGGGCACGAGATGAGATCGATGACTTCCATGCTAGAGAGGATGGAGGTCGACGAGGAGCAGATGTATGAGAGGATGGAGTCACGACGGGATAGGATAGAGCATCGGGTGACTCAGCTAGCGGAGGAGTTCGGAGCATACGAGAGATCGGAGAAGATCACCTAGATAGACTGTACCCTAGGATTTTCATTTATGCATTTCGGATGTAATCATTGTAAAAGCTTTTGAAATTAATGAAGTTCATTTTGTTTCACTTAATTATTGTATATTATGCACCTTTCTTTTATTTGCATTAGTGACATTTATTTGAGTATAATTATGGTATGTTATTCGGAAATGTTCTGTTATGCTTCATAGGTTAAGTTTCTAATCCAAGTGTTCTATTATTCACTTCTAAGAGTAGAGGAGTCATTTCAGATCAATGACTCAGGAATGTTCAGTTATTGTCTTTTGTGGTTAGGATTTCCTCGAACCTTGGGCTCTGATACCAATCTATCACATCCTCCCAACCGGTACCCTATCTGGCATACCCGAGAGTGTGATCCACAGCCCGAAGATCAGGTATCGAGTAATCAACCTCCCACATAAACAATAACATAATCATAAACAATAAATAATAAAAGTGCGGAAGATAAACCATAGATCCAAATAAGAAAAGATGAATCATATATAACTCAGAGTACTAGATATAATCAGAGTGTCTAAATCAGATAAGTAAAGTGAGGCGGAATCCCACTCTACAACCAGCGAAAAAGTTGTTCTAAAAGAGAATAAGCAAGATAGAATCTAATCCCAATAGCAGGTACAATAGGTAACTAAATTGTTCTCAATCTTATAGACAACATCCCTATAAGTATAAATCTCATAAACAGCACAAGGGCGCTTCCACTCTATGGTCGGACTAAGCATCGTACGGAGCATAACACTCGCGGGATCTTCAGTGTAATTGTTGTAACCGCAATCACCTTCCTGGAGATATGTCTCTTCTCCTTGCGCTTCTTCATACGGGCCGTCATGATATTCAGAACCTGTAGAATAGTCTAACAAACATTGTACAATAAAGGAATGAGTTTCAAAGAAACTCAGTAAGGCAGTTAAATCCATAATAACATAAATGGCAGGATTTCAGAACAAACATAAATGCAATATGGTATGAAACAAACAATGAATGTATGAATCTAACTCTACATATGCTGGTCTCTATTGGCAGACATGCTTTAAGTCATAGCACCGTACTTCTTTAGGAAGGTCTCAATCACTCATCATCAGTTGGTAATGGGTCCGGCATCCCTCGGGACATTCCATGGCTGGGGTTATAGGTCACCACTCTCTCACATCACCATTGGTCTAAGTACCGGCGCATGTCAGGGTAAAGCCTAGCCAAATGCAAGTCTTCTACTTAGTTACATCAAGTCAAATCCAGATACATCCATTCCTCGTCCCTGACGATCCTTTCCGGTATCCTTCACACTAGAGTCCTCATAGTCCCTGACTACGGATTCATCAACCCTATTGGTCATCCACATATGGTAAACGGGAAGCTCTCACGTCCTCTCACGGGTTGGTTACCGGTCTTAAGCGCCCGTGAGCCCAAGTCTATCCATATGCAACCCTACCAATAAATGGCCCCCACAATGTGATTCCTGTCCTCTCACGGGTTGGTTACCGGTCTTGAGCGCCCATGAATCCCCATTGCTACCACGGGTCGTTCGGTCTCAATACCCCTCCGATTAGGGTCTCGACATAACGGGACATCCTAGCCAAACACTACTAGACAGTCCTAAATATGTCATCCAACAGTTTAGGAAGGTGTCCAGAGGGCATCTCCGGAAACATCCCATAATATTCCCGTAGTAGTCCAAGGACAGAAGTGTCAAAAGGACACCTCTCCTTTCCAAACCATACTTAAGCATACACAAGCATCAATTCATAACATCACATATATGGTAACTTCATATATGGAAAGAAATCAATAATTACAATCAATTTGTATATAACTGGTAAGTAAATCATACATGAGTCAATTGAATATAAATAAGTAATGCTACTGATATCAAGACAGTACCACAGTAGTATAACATTATAAGAATCTAATTAAAGAAATAACTTAACAAGATTCAAATATAGAAACTAAGATATGTAATTTATGTTGTTAAAGAAGTAACCATCCTTACCTTTTATAACTTGCAAAGGAATCCTAAGAAATCAAGTAAGATCTTGACAAACTTGAGAAGAAGGTCCTAAACAAGTGTATACAACATATTAAGAAAGATCCCTAACAGAAAAGATACCAAAACATCCAAAACAGACCAATTCTAGAGTTGCTGTACTCATTGGTCGAGTGGATTGGTCGACTGGTCCAGTCGACCAATCAGTCGACCAATGCAGACAGTAGCCTATAAAATCAGAGTTTTAAGATATAAAATCCGAATTTGGTGGTTCAAAAGGGTACTAATCAAGGGGTAAACTACATTAGTAGTATCCTAACATATAGGGGATCTCAAAACACTACTCAAATCAAGTCATCAAGATACAAATTAGGAAACAAAAAGTTACCATAATTAGATCAATCATGGTTCTTGAAGAATTCAAGATAGAAATCAAAGACAAGAACAATAGGAGAATGAATCATTGATTCAGGTAAAGGTATCATGAAAAGCATACTTAGATCTTCAAGAAAATAGACCTAAGAGCATAAATCTAAATAAGGAAACAAAACCTACCATATATGTAACTATCATGATTCATGAAGAAAACATGGTATGGTAGAAGAGAAACAACTAGAGATTGATAGATCATGGATCATGAAAAGAAAACACAGCAATTGACTACTAACATGATCAATATAGTAGATCTAAGGAGATCAGAATTCAAATCAAAAGATAAACAAAGACTAGATCATGGTTTGATCATGATTCCTTCAAAAGCTTGCAATGATCATGGTTAAGATCATTGCATTAGCCATTAATCCTTAGGAAGATCATGAGAGACAAGTCCAGAGATGTTTGCAACAGAGAATGCAGCATCTCCTCTACTGTCTCAACTCAAAAAGGAAAGAAAAAACAGAGATGGAGAAGAAGAAGAGAGTGTAGACATACCTTTGATGCAAAAGGAAGAGTTTTGACGAAGATCCGTCAAGAAAAACACCAAGGATGCAAGGGAGATGACTTGCAGAGGTCTTTGGTTCGTTCCAAAGAGTTTGGAGGCAGAAAATACGAAGTAGACTCGAGATTGGACTTAAATAGAGCAAGCAAGACCTAATTGCCAACGACAGCACCCATTGGTCGAGTGGATTGGTCGACTGGTCCAGTCGACCAATCAGTTCAGCAACTCCTAAACAGGGAATTGAAGACCCAGATCAAATCCAATCCTAAAGGGGTTTTGCACACATATCAAGTGACTTACCAAATAGGTAGAAATGCCTTCAAACCATGATAGAGAGCACTCCAAGTCCATCAACTAATCCGATCTTCATCAAGATTCAGTTTCCATAAATAGAACCTCATCATCAACTCTCATGGATTCAAAGCCAGACACCAAGTCCTCCACTGGGATGGCCCAAAGCTGACTTCTTACTTTACTTCGGGTCACTGGACCTACAAATAACAAGGTTTCCGGGTCAAGGTTAGGGCTGGGTTTTACAAAAGAAATAGATTTTCCATCTCTTCTTAATGTCCTCATTACAAACTAGTAATTTAACATCTCCACTTTTAATACATCTAACATGGTCAAGATCTCTAGTCTTTCTATCCCTTATTTTAGCTTCTTATAAATAGATTTTTCTCCCTCCTTAGTCCCCAATTTATTATATAAGTTTTCATACTTCTTCTTCCTTGCTTTTTTCACAATTTTCTCCCTCCTTGTCCTTTGCCATGTTTGAAAACTAGTTTTCTTCTTCCCAATGACAGGTTGAACCTCACTATCCCATCACCAGGTCTCTCTATAAGAATGAAGTTTTCCTTTTGATTTGCCTTGGACATCTTTAGCCACAATTTTTACACACGTAGCCAACTATCTTAACTAGATGTACAACAACAAAATAGAACTTCCATACTCTAACTTACTATTAAGTCTAAATTGTTGCTATAAGAAAATAAAATGAGAAATTGAAAAACTTAAGTAACTTCTAACCTGCAATTACTATGTATACCTATCATTAATTTGATTTATCTAATATAAGATAAATAAATAAACAAATGAATGAATAAGCAATAAAATTTCTAAGCAGCTATTAAATCTAATAAAAATAGAAAAAATTCATGGAAATTTGAAAATAGAATGCACAAAGTATCAAACAATGCAAACTCTATATTGTTTCTCTATCTATCTGTGAAATCCCCCAGAATCCTAACCCAAAAATCTATGTATAGGTCGAGAGCCAGGGGTGCTAGTAGAAGGCAATTGTGGGCCACTAGATAGAGACCATTGGATCAGAGTTTGAACAATGGAAGTGAATAGTAATGATGTGGGGGTTGGAGTGTGTTGGAATTTGGAAGGAGATCTGACTTGGAAGTTGATGGATTTGATAGTTGATTGATGACATGTTTGGAAGGTCCCAAAGATCAAGTAAGACCCTACTGGAATGAGGTTTAGGAGCTAGAGCAGAGCCAAGGGGCTAAACCCTCTCAAAACTGCTCCTGGAATGAAGTTCCAAGGGTGGGTCGATTGGCTAAGTCGGCCTAGTCGATCAGCTCAGGCGACCCACCTGATGCCATAAAGAAAAGCATTTTTGGTACTTTTGATTTTTTGGACTCCTTTAAATATGTTTTCCGACCATAAACATGTCATTATGCTCTATAGCCATCAGAGGACGTTAGTATTGTTCTTTGTCGACCTAGTCATTAATTGTGCTTGTTTTCTTTACTACTGTTAGATCTTGTAGAGGGTTTCCTACTATAGGAAAACCTTATTCTTTTGTTCCTTATATTTTTGAGTGAATCCCCACTCACTCTGTGTCATTCGTTTTCTTTGTGGAGTATTAGGTTTCTTGTTTCTCTTGGAGTTTTTGAATGCCTATTAATGTTAGATCATGTTCTCTGTTGATTTAAGAATTTTCTATATG
Organism: Hakea prostrata; assembly: GCF_041222555.1. Lineage (NCBI taxonomy): Eukaryota > Viridiplantae > Streptophyta > Magnoliopsida > Proteales > Proteaceae > Hakea > Hakea prostrata. The sequence goes on from NW_028291143.1 coordinate 396,015, forward strand.
CTCTAGAAGTAGTTTTAACCCAACCCTGCAGCTATTTGATGATCGGAAGTGATTATGTCCATACACTAGCATGGGTTGATTGGTTTGGTCTCCCGGGGCGACCCAGGCTTGGTACTGTTCAACTGACCACTCCCCTGGTCGATTGGCTTGGTCTCCCCAACCTACCTACCTAGTTACTATTCAATCAACCCACCTCCGACACTGTTAGTTATTTATAAATCCGACGTGGACTTTTAGGGTTATTTCCAACTTTTCACCAATATGTAAATATGACTATTTTGTGAAGTGTGAAATCATCCTACGACTCTCTTTGGATGGTGCAAACTTAATCATAAGGTAAGGATGTTCACATGCATATAATTGTCATTATATTCTTAATTAACGTGAACCTTACATATGGATTTGTATCTTGTTGTTTAAGGATTTTAGCTTTATCATAATGCTCTGAAATTATACAATGTATTGTTTGAATATGATACTTAAGAGTTGGATAGTCTTATGTGAATTTGGACTTGAATTGAGGTTGTGGCTCTGCTATTACCTAGGAACCTTAGTATTGGACATGTAACTTTATTTGCATGTTTGGATGTCTATTTGCATGGTTAGGATTACCCTTAATATGTTATGACCCCAACGGCATGGGAATTGAAGCTGCGTGACCTATGGTAGCGGTATATGGTTGGTGGGTGCCCAAGATTGTCACATCCTCCCAGCCGGTACCCTAACTGGCATACCCGAGAGTGTGATCCACAGCCCCGAAGATCAAGTATCGAGGAAATCATCCTCCCACATATTCAATAACATAATCATAAACAGGAAATAATCAAGGTTTAATATTATAAACAAGGTTCAAAACAAGAAATGAATAAACAATATAGTCAGAGTGCGGAAAATGATACCAGATATCTGTAGATATCAAAAGAAGTAAAGTGAGGCGGAAACTCACTCCACAAATACAGCGGAATGTAGTATGTAAGTCTAAAAGGAATTACAACTAAAACAAAGGAAATAAGAAAGATATCTAAACTTAAGAGTCTTCTATCCTATAAATGACATCTTCAAAATAGTGGACTTCATCAATCCAATGGAGATGTTCCAACTCCACGCTGCCTTTAATCATAGTACGAAACTTGATCAACTGAGGGATCATCAGAGTAATCTTGATTGTCGCCAACACCTTGCGTGTAGTACGCTTCATCAGCTTGCACTTCATCGTACTGTCCATCATAATAATCAATACCTGTGAAATAGTGTGAAACCCAGCCCTAACCTTGACCCGGAAACCCTGTTGTTTGTAGGTCCGACAACCCGAAGTAAATCAAGAAGTCAGCTTTGGGCCATCCCAGTGGAGGACTTGGTGTCTGGCTTTGAATCCATGAGTGTTGATGACAATGTGCTATTTATGGAAACTGAATCTTGATGAAGATCGGATTAGTTGATGGACTTGGAGTGTTCTCTATCATGGTTTGAAGGGATTTCTACCTATTAGGTAAGTCACTTGGTGTGTGTGCAAAACCCCTTTAAGTTTGGATTTGTTCTGAGCCTTCAATTCCCTGTTTTGAACTTGCTGAACTAATTGGTTGACTCATTGGTCGACTGGACCAGTCGACCAATCCACTCGACCAATGGGTTCTGTCTTTGGTAATTAGGTCTTGCTTGCTCTATTTAAGTCCAATCTCCAGTCTACTTCGTATTTTCTGCCTCCAAACTCTTTGGAACGAACCAAAGACCTCTGCAAGTCATCTCCCTTGCACTCTTGGTGTTTATCTTGACGGATCTTCGTCAAAACTTGTGTTCTTATACAAAAAAGTATGTTTACACTCTCTTCTTCTTCTTCATCCTTGTTTTCTTTCCTTTTTGAGTTGAGACAGTAGAGGAGATGCTGTATTCTCTATTGCAAACATCTCTGAACTTATCTCTCATGATCTTCCTAAGGATTAAAGGCTAAAGCAATGTCCGTAATCATGATCATTGCAAGCTTTTGAAGGAATCATGATCTAAATCATGATCTTGTCTTCGTTTGTCTTTGATTTAAATTCTGATGTTCTTAGATCTATTATATTGATCATATTAGTAGTCAATCGCTGTGTTTTCTTTACATAATCCATGATCTATCAATCTCTAGTTGTTTCTCCTCTATCATACCATGCTTTCTTCAAGAATCATGACTGATACATCTATGGTAAGTTTTGTTTCCTTATTTAGATTCATGTTCTTAGATCTATTTTCTTCAAGATCTAAGATTGCCTTCCATGATATCTTTATCAAAATCAATGATTCATTCTCCTATTGTTCTTGTCTATGACTTGTATCTTGAATTCTTCAAGAACCATGATTGATCTAATTATGGTAACTTTTTGTTTCCTAATTTGTAACTTAAAAACTTGATTCGATTAGTGTTTTGAGGTCCTCTATATGTTAGGATACTACCAATGTAGTTTACCCCTTGTTTAGTACCCTTTTGAACCACAAAATTCGGTTCTTTATTCTTAAAACTCTAATTTTGTAGGCCACTGTCTCCATTGGTTGACTGATTGGTCGACTGAAACAGTAGACCAATCCAATCGACCAATGAGTACAGCAACTCCAGATTTGGTCTGTTTTGGATGTTTTGATATCTTTTCTTTTAGGGATCTTTCCTAATATGTTGTATACACTTGTCTAGGACCCTCTTCTCAAGTTTGTCAAGATCTTACTTGATTTCTTAAGATTCCTTTGCAAGTTATAAAAGGTAAGGATGGTTACTTCCTTAACAACATAAATTGTATATCTTAGTTTCTATATTTGAATCTTGTTAGTTTATCTCCTTAAATAGATTCTTACAATGTTATACTACTGTTGTATTGTCTTGATATCAGTAGCATTACTTGTTTATATTAAATAGACTGATGTATGATTTACTTACCAGTTTTATACAAGTTGAATGTAATTATTGATTTCTTTCCATATATGAAGTTACCATATATGTGATGTTATGGATTGATGCTTGTGTATGCTTAAGTATGGTTTGGAAAGGAGAGGTGTTCCTTTTGACACTTATGTCCTAGGACTACTACGGGAATATTATGGGATGTTTCCGGAGATGCCCTTTGGACACCTTCCTAAACTGTTAGATGACATATTTAGGACTGTCTAGTAGTGTTTGGCTAGGATGTCCCGTTATGTCAGACCCTAATCGGAGGGGTATTGAGACCGAACGACCCGTGGTAGCAATGGGGATTCATGAGCGCTCAAGACCGGTAACCAACCCATGAGAGGACAGGAATCACATTGTGGGGACCATTTATTGGTAGGGTTGCATATGGTTAGACTTGGGCTCATGGGCGCTTAAGACCGGTAACCAACCCGTGAGAGGACGTGAGAGCTTCCCGTTTACCATATGTGGATAACCAATAGGGTTGATGAGTCCGTAGTCAGGGACTATGAGGACTCTAGTGTGAAGGATACCGGAAAGGATCGCCAGGGGCGAGGAATGGACGTATCTAGATCTGACTTGATGTAACTGAGTAGAAGACTTGCATTTGGCTAGGCTTTAACCCTGACATGCGCCGGTACTTAGACCAATGGTGATGTGAGAGAGTGGTGACCTATACCCCCAGCCATGGAATATCCTGAGGGATGAAGGACCCATTACCAACTGATGATGAGTGAATGAGACTTTCCTAAAGAAGTACGGTGCTATGACTTAAAGCATGTCTGCCAATAGAGACCAGCATACATAGAGTTAGATTCATACATTCATTGTTTGTCTCATACCATATTGCATTTATGTTTGTTTTGTAATCCTGCTATTTATGTTATTATGGATTTAACTGCCTTACTGAGTTTCTTTGAAACTCATTCCTTTTGTACAATGTTTGTTAGACTACTCTACAGGTTATGAGTATCATGACTGCTCGTATGAAGAAGCGCAAGAAGAAGAGGCATATCTCCAGGAAAGTGATTGCAGTTACGACAATTACACTGAAGATTCCGCGAGTGGTTATGCTCCGTACGATGCTTAGTCCGACCATAGAGTGGAAGCGCCCTTGTGCCATTTATGAGATTTATACTTATAAGGATATTGTCTATAAGATTGAGAACAATTTAGTTACCTATTGTACCTGCTATTGGGATTAGATTTCATTATGTTTCTTCTCTTTTAGAACTACATTTCCGCTGGTTGTAGAGTGGGATTTCGCCTCACTTTACTTATTTGATTTAGACACTCTGATTATATTTAGTACTCTGATTTATATATGATTCATTATTTCCTTATTTGGATCTTTGGTTTATCTGTTGCACATCGATTATTATTGTTCATGATTATGTTATTGTTTATGTGGGAGGTTGATTACTCGATACCTGATCTTCGGGGCTGTGGATCACACTCTCGGGTATGCCAGTTAGGGTACCGGCTGGGTGGATGTGACAAATAGTCTAACAAGAGATTCTACAAAAAGGAATGAGTTTCGAAGAAACTCAGTAAGGTAGTTAATCCATAACAACATAAATAACATGTGGCAGAACATAGCAAGATGCAATGCAGTATGAAACAGATAATGTATGTATGCATCTAAACTCTATGTATGCTGGTCTCTATTGGCAGACATGCTTTAAGTCATAACACCGTACTTCTTTAGGAAGGTCTCGTATACGGCTCCTGTTGGTAGTGGGTTCGGCATCCCTCGGGACAAACCATGGCTGGGGGGTTAAGTCAACACTCTCTCACATAAGCATTTTGTATAAGTACCGGCGCATGTCAGGGTAAAGCCTAGCCCAATGCAAGTCATCTACTCAGTTACATCAACTCAGGTCCAGATACTTCCATTCCTCCCCTCTCGGGATCCTTTCCGGTATCCTTTCCACTAGAGTCCTAATAGTCCCAGACTACGGACTCATCAACCCTATTGGTTATCCACATATGGTAAACGGGAAGCTCTCATGTCCTCTCATGGATATAACTCACTGGTCTCGAGCGCCCATGAGCCCAAGTCTAGCCATATGTAACCCTCCAATACATGGCCCCCACAATGTGATTCCTGTCCTCTCACGGGTTGGTTACCGGTCTTGAGCGCCCGTGAATCCCCATTGCTGCCACGGGTCATTCGGTCTCAATACCCTTCCGATTTGGGTCTGATATAACGGGGACATCCTAGCCAAACACTGCTAGACAGTCCTAGGTATGACAGTCAATAATTCGGGAAAGCGTCGATGGGCAACCCCGGAAACATCCCATACTATTTCCGATAATGTCCAAGGACAGAAGTGTCAAAAGGACACCTCTCAATCCCAAATCATACCTAATCAGACACAATCTCAGATTAGACATGACATACAAAATCAACAGTTCATCATATACAAGAGAGTATATAGTCATGATCTAATCGTAAAACAATATAGTAATAAACAATTCACATAAGCTTAAATAATAAAAAGAAAACATAAGCAAGTGCTACTGTTCTCACAGTAGTAAATCAGAAATATAAAGTATAACAATAGTAGGTAAACTCATAGTTTCATAAGGTAGAAACTAGAGAGTATGCAATCTATGTAATTAAAGAATAATTGTCCTTACCTTCTAACTCATAAAGGAACTTAGGGAATCAAGTAAGACCTTGACTAAACCTGAGAAGAAAGTCTTAAACAAGTGTATACAACATTTTAGGAAAGATACATAGAAGGAAAGATATCAAATCAATCAAAACAGACCAAGAATGAGGTTGTTTGTACTTATTGGTCGATTGATTGATTGGTCTGCCTTGATTGACCAATGAGTCGACCAACAGAGACAGTGGCCTTCAAGAATCCGAATTTTTAGAATAAGAAACCAAATTTGGTGGTTCAAAAGGGTACAAAATAAGGGGGAAACTATAATGGCATCATCCTAGTATATAGAGGAAATCAAACCACCAACCAAATCAAGTTTCCAAGTTACAACTCAGGAATCAAAAAGTTAACCTAATTAGGTTAAATCATGGATCATGAAGAAAACATAGTATGATCAAGGATAAAGAATTAGAGGATGACAGGTTACAATTCTTGTAAGGAAAACACATTAATTGGCTATTAACAGGGTCAATAACATATATTCAAGAAATTAGGGTTTCAACCTTTTTGGCTCTCATGAAAGGTTAAGATCACAGGATGAAAGGGAAGTAAATTGTTGGCCAATTACAACAAGAAGAATTATAGAATATCAATTTTAGATTAACATATATATTACCCATGAGGTTTCCCTCACATGAGAGGTCATAAAAGGTTTCCAGAAAGATCATACAAGGGTTAGGGTTTCAAGAATTTAATTGGCTAGGGTTTCAAGAGTTCAACTGGTTAGGGTTAAGATCATGATGATGATCATAGATCTTAAAGAATCGAATGAGATCATGGAATAGATGGTTGCAAGAATGCGGCATCATCTTCCTGATCTCAACCTAGAACAGATCAAAGAAAAAAAAAATCAGAGATGGAAGAAAAAGAGAACATAAACATACCTTTGTTGTAGGAGGAAGGAGATCACTTGAGTTCTTGCGAGATATCAACCAAGGATGCAAGGGAATTGATTAGAATGGAGTTCTAACTCGTTCCAGAGGCTTAGGAGGCAGATGAGGCGGAGTATTCCCAAGATTAGACTTAAATAGAGTAGCCACAACCTAATTTACAAAAACAGAATCAATTGGTCGATTGATAGGTCGACTGGTCCAGTCGACCAATCAGGACAGCAAGACCAAAACATGGAATTGAAGGTTTAGATCAAGTCCAAACGTAATGGGGTTTTGCACACACCTAAAGTGACATACCTAGTAGGTAAAAATGCCTTCGAACCAATACAAAGAGCACTCCAAGTCCATCAACTAATCCGATCTTCAACAGGGTGCAGTTTCCATAAATGGAACACTGACATCAACACTCAAGGATTTCAATCCAGCCACCAAGTCTTCTATTGAAATGGCCCAAAGTTGACTTCTTGCCTTACTTCGGGTTGTTGGACCTACAAACAACATGGTTTCCAGTTCAAGGTTAGGGTTGGGTTTCACAAAGATTGCGAGAAGCATGAGGGGACACCAACATTGTCGTGGGGGCCATTCATTGGTAGGGTTGCATATAATAGGCTTGGGTTCCTGGCGCCCAAGATTGCAAGAGGCATGAGGGGACACAAGAGCTTCCCATCCATTATATGTGGGTGACCAATAGGGTTACGGGAGTGTAGTCCGAGTTGGTTGGTGCCATAGGATACGACTACCTTAGACTTGGGAGGATATTGAACCAAGATTGCGAGAGGCATAAGGGGAGGTATTTGTACCATGAGTAATATGTTAAAGTAAAGGATTATGCATTAGGTTAGGTAATACCTTGACTTGCACTAGTACTCAAAACAATGGTGTGGTGAGAGAGTGGTGACCTAGACCCCAACCATGGTGATGATTCGAGAGGGATGACCTTACCCCTTACCTAGGATCTCAAGACCGATACCCAACCCGTGAGAAATCAGAGTGACAAGATCTACCTAGAGGAGGCTGGTGACTTATCTTAATGCATGTCCACCTTATAGAGACTTACATCAATTAGAGTACAGGAGCATTCATGCATTGCATTTCATACTATAACATGTTAACTATATATGGATTGTGAATTGAATGACGGATACGTGTATGCAAACTACTTGCTGAGTTCTTTTGAATTCACTCCTTGTGGATGTTGTTTTCTTTAGATTTTGTTGCAGATTTCGATGCTGCGTATGGAGGTTACGAAGCGCAGATGTTCGATCCATATGATGTACAAGATTATGAAGATAACAACTTACACGGTGAGCAGTATGCGTGTCATGACTGTGCATACTAGAATTAGTCTAACACATGAGAAGATTGAAACCTTTTGTGATACCAAGACCTTTGAAAATACTCTTTTATCATTTGATTAAGGATACCTATCTGATGTGATTTTAGGGAGTTTGACTTAACTTTCTTTCCATCTTGATTATTACAATTTGACTTTGCTTCTGCATTGGTTTTGGTTTTGAGATCCTTCTGAGATCCATTATCTTATGATATCTTTCTTATTCAATATTTGATTTTGATTTATTCTCAGTTGGATAGTCCTATGTGAGTTTGGACTTGAATTGAGGTTGTGGCTCTACTACTACCTTAGGAACCTTAGTATTGAACATGTAACTTTATTTTTTGTTAGGATGTCTATTTGCATGGTTAGGATTACCCCCAACATGTTATGACCCCAACGACATGGGAATTGGCATGGGAATTGAAGCCGCATGACTTGTGGCGACTGTATATGGTTGGTGGGCGCCCAAGATTATGAGAGGCATGAAGGGACACATAACATTGCCATGGGGGCCATTCATTGGTAGCGGTGGCATATAATAGGCTTGGTCTCCTGGGCGCCCAAGATTGTGAGAGGCATGAGGGGACACAAGAGCTTCCTGCCCATTATATGTGGATGACCAATAGGGTTATGGGAGCATAATCCGTGTTGGTTGGTGCCATAGGATACGATTACCCTAGACTTGGGAGGATACTGAACCAAGATTGCAAGAGGTATGAGGGGCAAAGTCTCTCATGACTTGGGTATGGCTCTGGAGTGGGCTACCAACGCCTAAATGCCTTCCGATCGGGAGGCTCTCAACATTATGCCCGATGAAGAGTTTGTAAACTCTTCAATTAGGTAAGTCTCCCGCATAATCCTTCTTTCTCTTGTCATTGCTTTCTGTTTTTCTTTTTTCCTTATCATTTTGTGGTTGCAGGGCCCTCACTGATGACTTCCATTGCCATATGGAAGCGTTGCTGAGGGTGGGGCGGCTAAGTGTTCAATCTAGGCCCCATGACGAGGAGATGAAGGCCAAAGATAAGGAGGTTTCTTGTCTTCAAGAAGATGATTCCAGACTTTGTAGGGCTGGAGAATAGCTCGCAGTGGGCATCGGGAGGATCAGCGAGCTTGAGAGACAAGTAGATAGGCTGCAGACTGCGCTTTCAGCCTCTGATTTGAAGGTTGAAGTCCTGATTTTGGAACTAGAAGGTCTCCAGGATCACTTGATTGCCACTATTCCCTCGGGTCCTGAAAGCCTCTCTGTTGAGGTTCATAAAGCTTGCATTCAGAAGTATCTGAATAGCAAGCGTTTGCCCATCTTCTCGCTCAGTACAGCTCGATGGCTTTTCGTGATGGCCAAAACGAAGTTTGGAGGTCTATCTTATGACATGATTCCTCCTTTCCTACCTATCTCCACTAGGACGTCTATAAGACTGAAGCCTTTGAGGAGCTAAAGTTGGGGGACCCAAAATGAACACTCACCAAGCCAAATCATATGCTTGTTAATCAGGAAATCGAGGGCTACCTCAGCGATGAACCCCCGGCAACTCTCTAGCCTGAGGCCATGGAGGAGAATGCTAACCTTCCAGACTATATTTTCGAGCAGTTTCCAAACCTTGCTGACCCCGCACTTGAAAATTCTCTTGATCAGCAATGAAACCTTTTCTTCTTTTTCTTTGTGTACACCGACTGTGTTCGATTTTTACTTTTCTTTACTTTCACCTTTTTTGTAAGGGTTGGCGCTCTCTGGCAGTTTGAATGAAATATAAATTAACTTCCTTTATCAAGATTTTCTTTTATACTTGATGCTCCGCAAACTAATGTGACTAACTTACTTAGACCGAATTCAAGTTTCTGTCTTCAGTATTGTAAAACCCAGCCCTAACCTTGACCCGGAAACCTTGTTATTTGTAGGTCCGATGACCCGAAGTAAAGTAAGAAGTCAGCTTTGGGCCATCCCAGTAGAGGACTTGGTGTCTGGCTTTGAATCTATGAAAGTTGATGATGAAGTTCTATTTATGGAAACTGAATCTTGATGAAGATCGGATTAGTTGATGGACTTGGAGTGCTCTCTATCTTGGTTTGAAGGCATTTCTACCTATTAGGTAAGTCACTTGACATGTGTGCAAAACCCCTTTAGGATTGGATTTGATCTGGGTCTTCAATTCCCTGTTTTGGATTTGTTGTCAGCATTGGTCGATTGATTGGTCGACTGGACCAGTCGACCAATCCACTCGACCAATGAGTGCTGTCTTTGGCAATTAGGTTTTTCTTGCTCTATTTAAGTCCAATCTCGAGTCTACTTCGTATTTGCTGCCTCCAAACTCTTTGGAACGAACCAAAGACCTCTGCAAGTCATCTCCCTTGCATCCTTGGTGATTTTCTTGACGGATCTTCGTCGAAACTCTTCCTTTTCATCAAAAGGTATGTCTACACTCTCTTCTTCTCCTCTATCTCTTATTTTCTTTCCTTTTTGAGTTGAGACAGAGAGGAGATGCTGCATTCTCTGTTGCAAACATCTCTGGACTTGTCTCTCATGATCATCCTAAGGATTAGAGGCTAGAACAATGATCTTAACCATGATCATTGCAAGCTTTTGAAGGAATCATGATCAAACCATGATCTAATCTTTGTTAAACTTCTGATTTGAATTCTGATCTCCTTGGATCTTCTATATTGATCATGTTAGTAGCCAATTCTTGTGTTTTCTTTTCATGAACCATGATCTATCAATCTCTAGTTGTTCTCTTCTACCATACTATGTGTTCTTCATGAATCATGGTAGTTACATATATGGTAGGTTTTGTTTCCTTATTTAGATTTATGCTTTTAAGCCTATTTCCGTGAAGATCTAAGTATGTTTTCATGATACCTTTACCTGAAGCAATGATCCATCCTCCTATTGTTCTTGTCTTTGATTTCTATTTCGAATTCATCAAGATCCATGGTTGATCTAATTATGGTAACTTTTTGTTTCCTAATTTGGATCTTGATGGCTTGATTGGATTAGTGTTTTGAGGTCCCCTATATGTTAGAATACTACTGATGTAGTTTACCCCTTGATTAGTACCCTTTTGAACCACCAAATTCGGATTTCATATCTTAAAACTCTGTTTTTTTTAGGCTATCGTATCGCATTGGTCGATTGATTGGTCGATGAACCAGATCGACCAATCCACTCGACCAATGAGTACAAGCAACTCCAGAATTGGTCCGTGTTGGATGTTTTGGTATCTTTTCTGTTAAGGATCTTTCCTAATATGTTGTATACACTTGTTTAGGACCTTCTTCTCAAGTTTGCCAAGATCTTACTTGATTTCTTAGGATTCCTTTGCGAGTTATAAAAGGTAAGGATGGTTATTTCCTTAATTACATAGATAGCATGAATCTAGTTTCTATATTTGAATATCATTGATATGTTTCCTAAATTAGATTCTTACAATGATATACTACTGTTGCATAACCTTGATTACAGTAGCATTGCTTAAATTGATTCATGTATGATTTACTTACCAATTATATACAAGTGATTGTAATTATTGATTTCTTTCCATATATGAAGTTACCATATATGTGATGATATGAATTGATGCATGTGTATGCTTAAGTATGGTTTGGAAAGGAGAGGTGTCCTTTTGACACTTCTGTCCTTGGACTACTACGGGAATATTATGGGATGTTTCCGGAGATGCCCTCTCGGACACCTTCCTAAACTGTTGGATGACATATCTAGGATTGTCTAGTAGTGTTTGGCTAGGATGTCCTGTTATGTCGGACCCTAATCGGAGGGGTATTGAGACCGAACGACCCGTGGTAGCAATGGGGATTCATGGGCGCTCAAGACCGGTAACCAACCCGTGAGAGGACAGGAATCACATTGTGGGGGCCATTTATTGGTAGGGTTGCATATGGTTAGACTTGGGCTCACGGGCGCTTAAGACCGGTAACCAACCCGTGAGAGGACGTGAGAGCTTCCCGTTTACCATATGTGGATGATCAATAGGGTTGATGAGTCCGTAGTCAGGGACTATGAGGACTCTAGTGTGAAGGATACCGAAAAGGATCGTCAGGGACGAGGAATGGACGTATCTGGATCTGACTTGATGTAACTAAGTAGAAGACTTGCATTTGGCTAGGTTTTACCCTGACATGCGCCGGTACTTAGACCAATGGTGATGTGAGAGAGTGGTGACTTAACCCCCAGCCATGGAATGTCCCGAGGGATGCCGGACCCATTACCAACTGATGATGAGTGATTGAGACCTTCCTAAAGAAGTACGGTGCTATGACTTAAAGCATGTCTGCCAATAGAGACCAGCATATATAGAGTTAGATTCATTCATTCATTGCTTGTCTCATATCATATTGCATTTATGTTTGTTCTGAAATCTTGCCATTTATGATATTATGGATTTAATCGCTTTCTTGAGTTTCTTTGAAACTCATTCCTTTATTGTACAATGTTTGTTAGACTATCCTGCAGGTACTGAGTATTATGACGGTCCCTATGAAGAAGCGCAAGGCGAAGAGGCATATCTCCAGGAAGGTGATTGCGGTTACCACAATTACACTGAAGATCCCGCGAGTGGTTATGCTCCGTACGATGCTTAGTCCGACCATTGAGTGGAAGCGTCCTTGTGCCATTTATGAGATTTACACTTATAAGGATGTTGTCTATAAAGTGGAGAACAATTTAGTTACCCATTGTACTTGCTACTGGGATTAGATTTTGTCTAGTTTATTATCTTTTATAGCTACTTTTCCGCTGGTTGTAGAGTGGGATTTTTGCCTCACTTTACTTATCTATTTGTCACTCTGATTATATCTAGTATTCTGATTTATTTATGATTCATTCTTTCCTTATTGGATCTATGGTTTATCTTCCGCACTTTTATTATGATTGTTCATGATTATGTTATTGTTTATGTGGGAGGTTGATTACTCGATACCTGATCTTCGGGCTGTGGATCACACTCTCGGGTATGCCAGATAGGGTACCGGCTGGGAGGACGTGACAAGTATCCAATAGAACTTTAGCCGGGTACACAATAGACCTTAATGTAGAGTAATTTTGAGAATTTTTCTAAGTGTTAGAAGGTCTTAATCAAGCGTAACCGAAGCCTTTCCTTATAAAATTTATGAAAATTTTTTCTAAGTGTTAGAAGGTCTTAGTCAGGCGTAACCAAAGCCTTGGAAAAATTTATGAAAATTTTCCTAAGTATTAGAAGATCTTAGTCGGGAGTAACCGAAGCTTTTCCTTAGGAAATTTCTGAAAATTTCTCTAAGTGTTAAAAGGTCTTAGTTGGGTATAACCCAAGTCTTTCCTTAGAAAATTTTGAAATTTTTTCTAAGTGTTAGAAGGTCCTAGTCGAGCGTAACCGAAACCTTTTGAACTCCTCTTGTTGTTGCATAAATATATGCTCCCTAGTCCAAAAAGGTTTGGTTCTGAAATTCATAACTTCATTGAAAACTTGGCTTGAGCCGCATTGCAAAATCTCAACCATGAATACATAAGATAAAGTAGTTAAGGATAAAACTTCTTTAGACTTTCTGCATTCCACAATCGGTCTAACTCTCGATCAGTTGTTGGATTCTTCAACCTGTAGGCGCTTGATCCTACTTGTTTGACAATCACATATGGTCCTTCCGATGAAGGATCCAACATCTTTTGGTGTCGAGGGTCTGAGTTGTTGTATTCCTCAGAACAAGATCTCCCGAATGATACTTCCGGTACCTTACTCAGGCTTTGTAATATGATGATATAATTTTGTGATACTGCTGAATTTGGGCTATGGCTTTCGTTCGAACTTCATCCAAGAATTCTAAGTTATCCAACAGACCTTGCTCGTTTGCTATTTCTTCAAATTCTCTTTTTATGAGAGTCTCGACCATTATTTCTACTGGAGCTAAAGCTTTTGATCCATAAGCCAACTTAAATGGTGTTTCTCCTGTTGACTTTCGGATTGTTGTTCTATATGCCCAATGCATATTTGGGAGCTCTTTTACCCATAAGGCTTTATTTGATTCCAATCTCTTCTTAATTCCATCCAGCAAGATTCAGTTGGTTACCTCTACTTGTCCATTTGTTTGGGGGTATGCTACAAAGGATATTCAATGCTCGATCATGTAGGTTCCACAAAACTGGGTGAATTGTGGGTTACCAAACTGTGTACCGTGATCAGTAACAACCACCTTTAGGATGCCAAATTGGTGTATTATTGACTCTAGCACAACTTCTTGATCTTCTTCTCAGTGATTGTAGCAAGCAAGATTGCTTCAACCCACTTAGTGAAGTAATCAATAGCCACAATCAAGTACTCCCGACCATCGAAGCCTTAGTGAACTTTCCCATGATGTAAATTCCTCACATAGCGAATGCGATCGGGTCCAAGATAGATGTCAAGGGTGCTACTATTCTTTTTGACACTGTTGAATGTGCTTGACAATTTTTGCAACGATGCATGTACTCTAATGCATGCTCCTGTATTTTTGGCCAATACATCCTGAGCCTGAGTATCTTATGCGCTAATGCTCATCCAGCCATATGGGCTCCATAGATACCCTTGTGCGCTTCTGCTAATGCACTGTTCAATCCTTTTGGCCCCAAACACCTTAGCAATGGTCCAGTATAATATCTTCAATATAGTCTTCCATTCTGCATGGTAAACCTTGCCGCTCGAATTCTGGTAAGTCGTGCTTCTTTTGAATCTTTAGGCAACCGATCATCTCGTAGGTACTCCACGATCAGGTCCATCCAACAACGTTTGTGTTCCACGTATATCACCTCTTTGCTCCAAGTAATTGGGAATTCTAGTTCTTTGATGTAAACCAAAGGTTTGAGGGTCTTTATCTTCACATTCTCCAATCTTGATAACTCGTCTGCCATTTCATTCTCCTTCCTTGGGATTTTAAAAACCCGTACTTCTTTAAATTCCTTCTTTAGGACTTGTATCAGTTCTTGGTATTTCTTTAATCGGGGCTCCTTGATCTCGTACTCTCCTTGGACTTGATTGACCACCAGTTGAGAATCGCTATAAACAATTATTTCTAGGATGGCAAGTGATTTTTCCAATCGAAGGCTAGCCAAGAAGGCTACATACTCAGCCTTGTTGTTGCTTGCTTCGAATCCAAACTTTAATGCATACCAAATGATAAATCCTATTGGACTCTTTAGTAGAACTCCAGCTCCCCCACCTTGCTTGTTACTGGAGCCATCAACATAGATATCCCACATCATCGGAGGAATTTGCTTAACACTTTCTTCTACAGGAGCTGTTGTCTTGACCAAAAAAATCAGCCAAAGCTTAAGCTTTTATGGCTGTTTGGGGCTTAAAGTCTACTTGGTATTCACCAAGTTCTATGACCATGCTACCATCCTCCCTAAAAGGTTTGTCTAATGAAACACTTTCTTTAAGGAAAAGTTGTTAATACCTCGATCAGGTGGGCCTGAAAGTAGGGCCTTAACTTTCTTGTTGCCATCATTAAGGCAAAGGCTTGTTTCTCGATCTTCGTATACCTAGTCTCCGCATCAAGAAGTACATGAATGATGTAGTAGATTGGCTTCTGCTTATTGTCTTCCTCCCAAACCATGACTGCACTCACTGCTGAGGCTGAAGTAGCCAAGTGCAATTGTAAATATCTAACCTTTCTCTAGTTGGGATAACAATGGTGGTTTTTCCAACATCTCTTTTAGGCTCTCGAATGCCTTTTGGCACTTCTCAATCCATCATGCCTCTTAACTACCTCTTAGATCCTTCAACGCTTTGAATAACGGTAAGCATCGCTCTCCTGATTGTGCTATGAATTTGTTCATAGCCGCTACTCATCCCGTCAAGCATTGCATGTCCCGAATGGTTTTAGGTGGTTCCATATCGATCAATGCCTAAATTTTAATTGGATTTGCTTCGATCCCTCTTTGAGAAACCATGATCCCAAGAATTTTCCCGAGGATACTCCGAATGCGCATTTCTTTGGGTTGAGTTTTATATGATATTTTCTCAATGCAATGAAAATTTATGCCAAGTCTGAAATATGACTCGAGCGTCGAAGGCTTTTCATTAACATATCATCTACATAAGCCTCCATGTTTTTCCTGATAAAATCTTGAAAACTTTATTCATAGCTCTCTGGTATGTCGCTCCAACATTCTTTAACCCGAACGACATGACCTTGTTGTAGAAGCTTTCTCGGTCGTTCATGAATGCAGTGAACTTCTCATCTTCCTTGTTCATCAAAATTTGATTGTACTCCGAGTATGCATCCATGAAACTCTATCTCATAACTAGCCATTGTATCAATAAGGAGATCAATTTGAGGCAAAGGATAACAATCCTTCGGGCATGCTTTGTTTAAGTGTCACACCCCACCCGCCAATTTTGGTTACCCGCTTGACAACCCGTGGGTGCAATCCGTCACAGGATCCACAGTCTTACCCATCAATAATAATAAATGCAAGTATAGATAAATCAAGAGCACGAGCAAGTTCAAATAATTAATCAAAGGATTATAGGAGTCCAAATACTCCAATAAAATAATCAAAGAAAGAATTAGTATTGACGCATGTCAAGGTAAAGCCTAGCCAAATGCAAGTCTTCTACTTAGTTATATCAACTCAGGTCCAAATATGTCCATTCCTCGCCCCGGACGATCCTTTCCAGTATCCTTCTCACTAGAGTCAGCATATCCTATGGATACAACCAACTCGGACTATGGACTCATCAACCTTATTGGTCGTCCACAAATAATAGACGGGAAGCTCTCATGTCCTCTTACGGATTGGTTACCGATCTTGAACCCCCATGAGCCCAAGTCTACTATTTGCAATCCTACCAATAAATGGCCTCTCGCAAGTATCCACAATGTGACTCGTGTCCCCTCATAGGTTGGTTACCGATCTTGAGCACCCAAAAATCCCTATTGCTACCACGGGTCGTTCGGTCTCAATACCCTTCCAAATCAAGTCTGATATAACATGGGTATTCCTAGCCAAACACTGCTAGACCAATCCTAGGTATGTCAACTAGTAGTTAGGGAAAGAGTCAAGGGGCATCATAGGAAAGCGTCCCATACCACTTCCACTGGTGTCCAAAGACAAAAACGCCAATAGGGCATTCCCCATTCCACAATTACGACCTAGGCATCCACATCACATCATGATTTCATACAAGTCATATTCACATTCATATCCACATCATGGTCCATATCACATTCTCATAATCAATAATCAATAATCAATTCTAATATGAAATTAACAATGTGGACAACCTAATGTAGTTGCAGAAGCATCATGATGTAAAGAAACTAAACAACAGTAGTTAAATCATGCATTCATGTCATAATACATAAAGACATGTAAATAAGCATATTGTGAGTTGGAATACTCACCTTATAATCCGAACTTATAGTCTTCAAATAAGAGATCAGAGAACAGATCCAAAATCACCTAAACAAGCTTGACAAAACATATATAGGTCATAAGAACAAATTCCCAAAAGATCGGAGTCGAAATGGAGCAAAACTGAGTAGAGTTGCTGTCAGCAGCATGCTTGGTCGATGGTCTTTGGTTGATGGTATCGAACAAGAAGGATCGACCAAGAAGAATTCAATTCGGGCAAATTACATTGCTTTGGTCATATCTTCTTCGTTTGAAGACCGATTGATCCAAAATTCAAAAAGGGAACCTCACACAAACATACTAAGACTATCTAGCATGAATTGGACATCATCCATGGTCAAAAATCAGCACTTTCTAATTTGGGAACATGAGTTTCTAAATTAGAAACAACATGGTTTTCATAGGAAAACACACCATGGATTCAAAGGGGAATTAGAGAGAACAAAGCTTCACTCTAATGGAATATCAGTAACATATCAGAGGTAATAATCATCATAAGAATGGATCAATCATACTCGAGAATATGATCAAACATGCATCATGAAGATATCCATGATCTCTTTTAGAAAATCAAATAGGGGAATCATAGCATCATTAGAATCGAATGGATTTGAAATCTTGAAGATCATATAAGAGGTGTTTGCAAGGATGCAATACCATCTTCATAATCACAGCAAGAGTAGCTAAATAGAGAATCAAAAGAATACTAATCCTAAAGTGAGAGGAATCAAAAAAAGAAACTTTCTAGAATGCTTAAATCAACGATCAATATAGCAAGCTAGAATGTCTAGAATTAATGGGAAATCATTCAAAGGGATGAAATACGTTAGAACAGCAGTATAGACTAAGATTAAACAAGTTAAACATTGATTAGAAAGGAAACTACAATAGGATGATCATGCTGTCCAAAACTCAATCAAAATCAATGAAGAATTGAGGAAATTCACCATATGGCTTCAAGGAATGCCTAGAGTGATTGGGGGTTCACTCTAAGACACAAGGAGGTAAGAGAATAGGTAGTTACAATAGTGTAACACCTTCTCCATAATCAAAACATCATGCTAGAACAATAAGAAGAAGAAATCAGAGAAGAAGAAGATAGAACACTAACCTTGTTGAAGATGAAACCAAATTAGTAACTAGAAGGAATGCTTGGGGATCTTCCTTGGGTTGAGGAGGAGGAGACTCTAGGGTTCTTCCCACATTCACTAGCAATTGAGAGGCCAAACAATAGGGTTTAACACTAGGTTGCATTATATAGAGGATCCAACAATCAAACTTTCAAAAATAAGAATTCAACAAATCTAGGCAGCTTTGGTCGATGCCTTGGTCGATTGGATCGACCAAAGGGTCTTCCTTCAGCAAACTTCGGAATTTTGGATCTCCGAGGCTAAATCTGACACTTGGGCCTATAGCCAACTTAGGGAAAGGTCTGAACTGACTTTCTAGGGTCTTCTAAACCTATCCACACTAAACTCTGGGTCCCACTTATAGGTCTAATATCCACAAGTCACTTCTTTATACCAAAACAGACAAGGTGTCCAGACTAGGTTTAGGGCTGGATTTCACATTCTCCCCCCTCTTAAAAAAATTTCGTCCTCAAAATTGGGAGAGTACTTGGCTTCCGAAAGGTAGGGGTACTTCACTTCCATCTTGACTTCCTTCTCCCAAAATTTCTCTTTAGGGGTAAACTTCTTCAGGGTGAGATTCTCCACCAAATCCTTCCTTAGCATTCGAATCTCTTTACTCCTTCCACAACCAATATCTTTAGGAAAAAATTTCTCCTCAACTTGAAATTCCAAGTCAGTCCTTCTCTTATCCGCATAAGATTTCTACCTTGACTAAGCAGACTTAATCCTTCTTCTTATCGCATCCATCATTGCACTTGTAGTTTCAATCATCTCTGGACCTAAGACTCTTATCTCACCGGTCACAGTCCAATACAAGGGTGTTCTACAAGTATTCCCATATAAAGCTTTAAATGGAGTCATGCCTATTATTGCTTGATAATTGTTGTTATAGGCAAGAAACTTAATTTTGCCAAAATTCGGTGGTTTCGTCCCCTGGCGAAACGATACCAGGGGCGAAACGATATTTGCAACATATCGCCGAGATTTCGCCGAACTGGCGAAATATCGGTATTTCTCGCTATTTTTCGTGTTTTTTAATTTGTGGTTGAGTGCTATTTGAAATTTGAGCCACACGTGGCTGTTGTTAAACCACAGGATTATAAAAAACAAAAAAAAAGCAAAACATAAACATAAGTATATTGATTTGACAAGTTCAATATTTTCTTATTTTTTAAAATTTTCAATCAATGTTTTGCAGTTTGCAGGTACATGATGTGACTCATTGAAGTGTTTTTGTTATTTTTTCAAAATTTGTATTAATGATTTGCAAAGAAAAAAGTCAGACTAATATTATTTTATGTTTTTAAAATTTTACATAGAGATTGACGTTGACGGTGTGGGTGTCTATTATATATATAATATATAATATATAATAACCAAGGAACTTTTTTTCCGGCGAATTTCGGCGAAATTCGCTGGTTTCACTCAGTTTGCTGCCGGGCGAAACGAACGAAAGTTCGTTCCTTGGTTATAGGCATGCTCGACCAAAGCTAAGCGTTCATCTAGTTTCCATCCACATCCACGACACAAGATCTAAGCATATCTTCTTAGCTGTGGATGAAGAGTTGTACTCACTTTCAACTTCCCTTGGCTTCTTGCAAACTAAACCAAAACCTTGAGGTGGACCTAGCATTACGATCAGAAACAATACTCACTGGCACTCCATACAGACGAACTATATATCCACCTTAAAGTCTAGCTAGCATATCCATAGTATGAGTGATCTTTCATAGGAACTATATATCCACCTATTATCAATTACTCATACCGAATCAATTCCTTCACTTATCTGAAGCAAACTATACACGTAGTACTGTCTTCCCACTTCTAACTAGGTACAGAAAAGGTTGAACAAGTCTTAACGGAGGTTGGCGAACGGCCTTCTTAACAAACCACCAAAGGTGTTCCTTTAGGTCCTTAAACATCTTATAGTTTTCTAGGTGTATTGTAAAATAATTATTTACTAGTGTGCTCCTTTCAAAATCTTGCACTTAACTTGTCAATCACATGCACACATAGTCCTTCTTTAAACAGTAAGGCACCATCCAAAAATGTACCAAAATCAGGGTCCAACTTAGGTTCCAAAGAAATCTTCTCAATCTTCGCAAAGTAAAACTAAGATGTCTCACATGGCCTTCCAAACAAGCAACTCATATGGCAAGAATAAATCAAAACAACGCATATGGCATACATGCAATGTACATGAAAAGATAAGTCAAAGCAATGCATATGGTATACATGCAATGCTCAAGTAAGGTTAAATAAGAGCAATGCATATGGTATGTATGCAATGCACAAGTAAAGAATAGATTAATAGCAGGAGTTAAAGGCTAAGAGTAACGTACCGGTTACGACATCTTGACTTGATTCTAACTCGCTTTCAACAATGCTAACCACTTTACCGGCAAGAGGGGCTTGGACTGACCTTGCAACTAAAACAGCTCGACGACGTAATTTATGAGGGCAGAGACATGCGATATGTCCTGTGAAACCCAGCCCTAACCTAACCCTGACCTTGACCCGGTAACCCGGTTGTTTTTAGGTCCGAAGACCCGGTGGAGTAAAGGAAGAAGCCTACTATGGGCCATCTCAGTAGAAGACATGGTGTTTGACTCTGAACCCATGGATGTTGATGATGGAGTTCCATACTTGGAAGTCTGTGCAGATTTGGAAAGGAAGCTGCAGCTTGAAGAAGATGAGATTAGTTGAAGGACTTGGAGTATTATCTGACTTGGTTTGATGGCATTTCTACACACTAGGTATGTCACTTGTTGTGTGTGCAAAATCCCATGAGGTGTAGAGCCCATTTAATCCTCCAATTCCCTGTTTGAACCTTACTGTCTGCCTTGGTCGACTATTTGGTCGACTGGGCCATTCGACCAAGCACTCGACCAACTGTGTGTTAAATCCGAGAAAATCCAATTTTAGGGTTTTTCACTTATATTTAAACCGTACTTCGTGTTTCTTAGCTACGGCTGCCTCCTAAACACTTTGTGAACGTGAGAAGACCTTTCTAAAACTCTTTCTGGTAATTTCAAAGACTCCTCTGCAGATCTGAAGCCTCTCATCTCTGATCTGACAATTCAAGGTTAGTATCTCTTCTAAATTATTTAATTATTCTTTCTTCGATCTTGTTCTTGATTGAGATCAGGAAGAAGATGCTGCAATCTTGCAACCATCTATTCCATGATCTCATTCTAGTCTTTGATATCTATGATTATCGTCATGATCTTAACCCTAGCCTGATTAATTTCTTGAAACCCTGACCTTGTATGATCTTTCTGGAAACCTTTGGTAACCTCCCATGCGAGGGAAACCTCATGGGTAATATTTATGTTAATCTAAACTTTATTTTTTGTGATTTTCTTGTTATTTTCTTGATTGCAATCATTCCCTCTCATGAAAAGGTCTGTTATCATAACCTTTTCATGAGAGCCATAAAGGTTGAAACCCTAGTTTCTTGGGTCAAATCAAGAACCCATATTTTGACTATGACTTGATGATTTTACCTTCCCATATAGTTCTAATACATTCAAGCTTATATGAATTGTTTATTACTATATTGTTTAACAATTAGCTTATGCTTTTATATTCTCTTTTATATGATGAAGTGTTGATTGAGTATGTCATGACTGATCTGAGAATGTGTTTGACTAGGTATGGTTTGGGATTGGGAAGTGTCCTTTTGACGCTTTTGCCCTTGGACATCGGAGGGAATAGTATGGGATGTTCTCCGAAGATGCCCATCGACGCTTTCCCAAATCATTGGTTGTCATACCTAGGGCTGTCTAGCAGTGTTTCGCTAGGATGTCCCCGTTATATCAGACCCGAATCAGAAGGGTATTGAGACCGAACGACCCTTGGTAGCAATGTGATTCATGGGCGCTCAAGACCGGTAACCAACCCGTGAGAGGACGGGAATCATATTGTGGGGGCCATTTATTGGAGGGTTGCATATGGCTAGTGTCACATCCACCCAGCCGGTACCCCATTCGGAATACCCGGGATGTGATCCACAGTCCAAGGATCAATGATCTGAGGTCCATGCCTCCCACATACACGGTAACACAATCATGAACAGTAATAATCAATGGTAAAAACAGCTAATACTAAGTATCATGAATAAGATAAGATTAACTAAATCAGAGTACGGAATATAGATAACAATAAAGTGTGATCAAAATCATAAAGGGTGAGAAGGTGTGGTAGCCACCCTCTCAGAGCAGCGGAAAAGAAGTAAATCAGGTTAGTTACATATCCAAGTGTCACCGGAATAATTCAAAGACAAGTTAATTACAATATCCAAGGTTCCACAAATACACCAGGGGAATGGGGCACTATGCTAGGGTTTCTTCTATACTAATGGTAGTCTCCTCAACAGTACGGATGAAGTAAACCCAGCGCTGCCGCTCCCGCATAACTGTGGGGCTAACCCTGGTGCGGATAGTAATCCTCCTCGGCTCCAATATACGGATCCTCACCGACGCCACTACCCGGAGGGTAGTATGTGGAATCATAGTCCACCTCATAGGAGGTGCCATCGTAATCTTCGGTACCTGGAATGTAATCTAAAACATTTGCACAAAAAGGAATAAGTTCGAAGAACTCAGCAAGGAAGTTATTCCATAATTAGAAATCATACACATTCAGAACATATAATAATGCAATGTGATATGGAACATATGATGCAGATATGAGCCTAACTCTATGAATGTTGGTCTCTAGGGTAGACATGCTTTAAGTCATAGCACCGTACTTCTCTAGGTCGTCAGTCACTCTCCCATTTCCATATCTTGGGAATGCCCGGGGAAGATCGGTAAAGTCATCAAAAGCCGTGGTAAGGGGATCGGTCACCACTCTCTCACATCACCATTTGGTCAAGCATCTTGGCGCATGTCACAAGTAAAGCCTAGCCCAATGCAAGTCATCTACTCAGTCGGTCAAGTCAGATTCAGATACGTCCATTCCTCGCCCCCGGCAATCCTTTTCGGCATCCTTCACACTAGAGTCAGCGAAATCCTGGATTTCGGACTCATCAACCCTATTGGTCATCCACATATAGTAAACGGGAAGCTCTCACGTCCTCTCACGGATTGGTTACCGGTCTTGAGCGCCCGTGAGCCCAAATCTATCCATATGCAACTCTACCAATAAATGGCCCCTTTCAGGTATCCGTAGCATGGTTTATGTCCCCTACCAGATTGGTTACCGGCCTAGAGCGCCCATCCAACCATACACTACCACGGGTTGTTCGGTCTCAATGCCCTTCCGATTAGGGTCTGACACGACAAGGATGAACCTAGCCACACAACTAGACAATCCTATGTATGTCATCCAATAACTCGGGAGAGTGTCGATAGGCACCATCGGAGAACATCCCATACTATTCCCTCCGATGCCCAAGGACAGAAGTGTCAGTAGGACACCCCCCAATCCCAAGTCATACGTAAGCAATCACACATCAAATCTCATCATTTCTCATGCATCCAATGCATATTCACAATAGTAATCAAATCATGATATTGAAACAAATCATTATAATCATAAGCAAGTCAAAATGATAAAGTAACACAACAAAAGTATAAAGATTTAAATGCTACTGTTCTAACACATATGTAACAGTCTCATAATGATTGAAAGGAATTTAGGGATTTCATTCTTTAAATAAAGCACAGTTCAATGTTTAATGACTTATATGTTTATGGATATAACCATCCTTACCTTGGATGAGTTGATGATGAATTGAGAATACCAAGAATAGTCCAATAGAAGTGTTAAGGCCCTAAACAAACATCAATAATAAGTTAGAAAAGAAATCGGGAAGATCGGATGTCATTTGGGTCAAAACTGACCAAGGTTGTTGTCAGCAACAACTTTGGTCGATGGTCTTGGTCGATGGTATCGACCAAAAGTATCGACCAAAATTTTCCTCGGGGCAGAATAGTGGATTTTGGGGATTTTGGTCCGAAATGAATCTTTCGGTGTTCGGATCAATCTGAAACTTGGAGGCACACTTAACAACAGTAGTAGGACCCTATAAATCAAGGAATTAACCCAAAACAATGGTCTAATTAAAAAGCCCCAATTTGAGCTATCAAGTTCAAGTGATAAACATCATGGCATGAGTTGGAATTGATTGCATTGATGAGGAATAGCATGCAATAGCTAGAGGAACTAATAGAAATTCGATTGGAATCATATGGCAATGTTAAACATGAACATAATACACTCTATAGCTCAGTTTGATATCAAATGGTAAGTTGTTAATAGGTAAATCATGGAATACATATGCTAGGCATGAGATATAAGCATTAGCATCAATGAATGGCTAAGGGAATCATGGATTGAGCATGAGTAGGCACTTGGAGTGGTGGTTGCAAGGTTGCAGCACCATTCCAAATGTCCCATCAGCAAGATGACAATAGAAAAGAGTAGAAAAGGGTAGGGTAGAGAGTGGAAGGAGGAGTCATACCTTAGTGTGGAAGATGAAGACAAGAATCAAAGATAAACTAAGTGTCTTTGATGATATACCCTTCACACTAACCAAGGAGCTGCTTTGGGAAGCTCTCCCCACGTTCCCAGGTGAGAAAAATGATTGCAAAAGGCTCAAGGCTCGAGGTCATATTAAATAGAAAAGGAATATTCCATGGAATCATTAACTTGGCAGACTGGGATATTTTGGTCGATGGTCCTTGGTCGATGGTATCGACCAAAATGATCGACCAAAATATTTTCAGCAGAAAACTCAGGTTTAGAACAGCAACTTCAAGTAGGGATTTGAAAGGCTATACAAGGTCAAATTGAGTGAGGTTTTCTTCCACAATTCAATCAAGAAGTCTAGTTTTGGGGAATACCTTCGGATTGTGCACAGGAGGTCATTTGGTACATCAACCATATTAATCTTCTCCGATGCGCAGACTTTCCTTAAACACTGACAATGCATTTAAGCAAGGGGTATCATTGTCAATGTCCATGGGCTCGGTCTCCGAATAATGATCATCAATCAGAATGGTCCATAAATCTCTTCTTCCACCGCTTCGGGTCCTCGGACCTAAATACAACAGTGGATCAGGGTCAGGGTCAAGGTTAGAATAGGGCTGGATATTACAGCTAGACTTGGGCTCATGGGCGCTCAAGACTGGTAACCAACCTGTATCTGTCACGCCCTCCCAGCCGGTACCCTATCTGGCATACCCGAGAGTGTGATCCACAGCCCGAAGATCAGGTATC
This sequence comes from Hakea prostrata, assembly GCF_041222555.1. Lineage (NCBI taxonomy): Eukaryota > Viridiplantae > Streptophyta > Magnoliopsida > Proteales > Proteaceae > Hakea > Hakea prostrata. The sequence goes on from NW_028291143.1 coordinate 421,569, forward strand.
GAGTGATCAACCTCCCACATAAACAATAACATAATCATGAACAATCATAATAAAAGTGCGGAAGATAAACCATAGATCCAATAAAGAAAGAATGAATCATAAATGAATCAGAATAATAGATATAATCAGAGTGTCAAACAGATAAGTAAAGTGAGGCAAAAATCCCACTTTACAACCAGCGGAAAAGTAGCTCTAAAAGAATAACTAGACAAAATCTAATCCCAGTAGCAAGTACATTGGGTAACTAAATTGTTCTCCACTTTATAGACAACATCCTTATAAGTGTAAATCTCATAAATGGCACAAGGACGCTTCCACTCAATGGTCGGACTAAGCATCGTACGGAGCATAACCACTCGCTGGATCTTCAGAGTAATTGTGGTAACCGCAATCACCTTCCTGGAGATATGCCTCTTCGCCTTGCGCTTCTTCATAGGGACCGTCATAGTACTCAAGACTGCAGGATAGTCTAACAAACATTGTACAATAAAGGAATGAGTTTCAAAGAAACTCAAGAAGGCAAATAAAATCCATAATAACATAAATGGCAGGATTCCAGAACAATCATAAATGCAATATGATATGAGACAAGCAATGAATGAATGAATCTAACTCTATGTATGCTGGTCTCTATTGGCAGACATGCTTTAAGTCATAGCACCGTACCTCTTTAGGAAAGTCCACTCACATCCTCAACCATTTAAGATATCTTGGATTCTCTCACGGATCATTTCACCGGTCTTGAGCAGCCGATTGGTAATGGGTCCTTCATCCCTCAGGACAAACCTTGGCAGGGGGTTAAGTCAACACACTCTCTCACAACCATTTGGTATAAGTACTGGCGCATGTCAGGGTAAAACCTAGCCAAATGCAAGTCTTCTACTTAGTTACATCAAGTCAGATCCAAATACTTCCATTCCTCGTCCCTGACGATCCTTTCCGGTATCCTTCACACTAGAGTCCTCATAGTCCCTGACTACGGACTCATCAACCCTATTGATCATCCACATATGGTAAACGGGAAGCTCTCACGTCCTCTCACGCGTTGGTTACCGGTCTTAAGCGCCCGTGAGCCCAAGTCTAACCATATGCAACCCTACCAATAAATGGCCCCCACAATGTGATTCCTGTCCTCTCACGGGTTGGTTACCGGTCTTGAGCGCCCATGAATCCCCATTGCTACCACGGGTCGTTCGGTCTCAATACCCCTCCGATTAGGGTCGACATAACAGGACATCCTAGCCAAACACTACTAGACAATCCTAGATATGTCATCCAACAGTTTAGGAAGGTGTCCAGAGGGCATCTCCGGAAACATCCCATAATATTCCCGTAGTAGTCCAAGGACGAAGTGTCAAAAGGACACCTCTCCTTTCCAAACCATACTTAAGCATACACATGCATCAATTCATATCATCACATATATGGTAACTTCATATATGGAAAGAAATCAATAATTACAATCACTTGTATAACATTGGTAAGTAAATCATACATGAATCAATTCAATATGAATAAGTAATGCTACCGTAATCAAAGTTATGCAACAGTAGTATATCATTGTAAGAATCTAATTTAGGAATCATATCTATGATATTCAAATATAGAAACTAGATTCATGCTATCTATGTAATTAAGGAAATAACCATCCTTACCTTTTATAACTCGCAAAGGAATCCTAAGAAATCAAGTAAGATCTTGGCAAACTTGAGAAGAAGGTCCTAAACAAGTATATACAACATATTAGGAAAGATCCCTAACGGAAAAGATACCAAAACATCCAACACAGACCAACCTGGAGTTGTTTGTACTCATTGGTCGAGTGGATTGGTCGATCGGCCCAATCGACCAATCGACCAATGCAGACGATAGCCTAAAAAAAACAGAGTTTTAAGATATGAAATCCGAATTTGGTGGTTCAAAAGGGTACTAATCAAGGGGTAAACTACATCAGCAGTATTCTAACATATAGGGGACCTCAAAACACCAATCAAATCAAGATATCAAGATCCAAATTAGGAAACAAAAAGTTACCATAATTAGATCAACCATGGATCTTGATGAATTCGAAATAGAAATCAAAGACAAGAACAATAGGGGGATGGATCATTGCTTCAGGTAATGGTATCATGAAAACATACTTAGATATTCAAGGAACAAGGCTTAGAAGCATAAATCTAAATAAGGAAATAAAACCTACCATATATGTAACTATCATGCTTCATGAAGAACACATAGTATGGTAGAAGAGAACAACTAGAAATTGATAGATTATGGATCATGGAAGGAAAAACACAGTAATTAACTACTAACATGATCAATCAAAGAAGATCCAAAGAGATCGGGAATTCAAATCAGATGTTTAACAAGATTAGATCATGGTTTGATCATGATTCCTTCAAAAGCTTGCAATGATCATGGTTAAGATCATTGTTCTAGCCTCAAATCCTTAGGATGATCATGAGAACATGTTCAGAGATGTTTGCAACAGAGAATGCAGCATCTCTTCTACTGTCTCAACTCAGAAAGGAATGAAAAACAAAGATGGAGGAGAAGAAGAGAGAGTAGACATACCTTTTGATGCAAAAAGAAGAGTTTCGACGAAGATCCGTCAAGAAAACACCAAGGATGTAAGGGAGATGACTTGCAGAGGTCTTTGGTTCGTTCCAGAGAGTTTGGAGGCAGCAAATATGAAGTGGACTCGAGATTGGACTTAAATAGAGCAAGAACAACCTAATTGCCAAAGAACAAGACTCATTGGTCGAGTGGATTGGTCGATCGCCCCGATCGACCAATCGATCGACCAATCTTGACAAGAAGACCAAAACAGGGAATTGAAGGCCCAGATCAAATCCAATCCTAAAGGGGTTTTGCACACAAGTCAAGTGACTTACCTAATAGGTAGAAATGCCTTCAAACCAAGATAGAGAGCACTCTAAGTCCATCAACTAATCAGATCTTCATCAAGATTCAATTTCCATAAATAGAACTCCATCATCAACTTTCATGGATTCAAAGCCAGACACCAAGTCCTCTATTGGGATGGCCCAAAGCTGACTTCTTACTTTACTTCGGGTCACTGGACCTACAAATAACAAGGTTTCCGGGTCAAGGTTAGGGCTGGGTTTTACATTCTCCCCCCTTAAAGAAATTTCGTCCTCGAAATTGAAAGCGTACTCGTGCTTCCAAAGAGGTAAGGAAACTCCCCCTTCATATTTTCTCCCCCCCCCCAAAAACCCCTTCGGGGGGGTATGGTTCTTCCACCGAATCTTCACCAAAGGGATGGTGCGATTCCGCAGCTGCTTGTCCTTCCTATCCAAGATTTCGGCCGGTTCTTCATCATAGGTCAAATCAGCACTAAGTCCTTCAGGTGCTTGCTGCAAAATGTGTTCCGGATTTTCTAAGTATTTTCGGAGCATCGAAATATGAAACACATTGTGAACACCAGCGAGAGGCGGAGGTAATGCTAATCGATACGCAACAGGTCCAACCTTTTCCAAAATCTCGAAAGGTCCAATGTAACGAGGGCTAAGCTTTCCCTTAACATTGAATCTCATCACACCCTTCATTGGTGAAACCTTCAGAAAGACTTTCTCTCCAACTTGAAATTCCAAATCGGTCCTTCTCTTATCAGCATAAGATTTCTGTCTTGACTGGGCAGACTTAATCCTTTCTCTTATCATATCTACCATAGCACTCGTAGCTTCAATCATCCGGGACCAAAATTTCTTCCCCCCCCTCGCGGACCTTTTTAATCACACTTGCAAAACTTAGCGAACAACTTCTTTTCTCGCAACCTTTGCAAAGTGAAACTTAGATGACTCGCATGCTCTTCTTCGCTCTTCGAATAGATCAAGATGTCATCAATGAAAACAATCACAAACTTGTCAAGCACATCATGAAATACTCGGTTCATGAGGTCCATGAACACCGCAGGAGCATTAGTCAATCCGAAGGGCATGACTCTAAACTCGTAGTGACCATACCGCGTTCGGAAAGCTGTCTTGAAGATATCACTAGACTTCACTTTCAATTGGTGATATCCGGACCTTAAGTCAATCTTTGAGAACACAACTGCACCCTTCAACTGATCGAAGAGATCATCAATTCTGGGCAGCGGATATCTATTCTTGATAGTCAACTTATTCAACTCACGGTAGTCGATGCACAAGCGCATACTACCGTCTTTCTTCTTGACGAACAAGACCGGAGCTCCCCAAGGTGACACACTAGGCTGCACGAAACCTCTATCAATGAGCTCATTCAACTGATTTTGCAACTCTTTCAACTCGGTAGGAGCCATCCCGTACGGAGCTTTAGATACCGGAGCGGCACCGGGGACGAGATCAATAGAAAATTCGACATCCCCGTCCGGAGGCACTCGATAGATCATCGGGAAGACATCAACAAAGTCGCAGACAACTCGACTTCATCGACTCTTTTCTCCACCATACCCTTGCCTTCAAATGAAGCATCATCCACTAGGGCATAGACTTGCATCAGCTGGCATACAGCACCTTCTTACAAACCCTTCTCTTTTCACCCCGAAATTCAAAGACCGGACTTCCACAAATATGGAACTGGATCTTCTTTGAGGAACAAAGGAACACAGCTTTGTGGGCTGTCAACCAATCAATTCCCAAAATAACATCGAAGTCCTTCATGTCAAGAATCACAAAATTGGCTTCCAAGTTCTTCTCACCAATCAACACAGGACATTTAGATAACCCCTTATCTAGTTTCACAACAGACCAGTAGAGGTGTACTAATCAATAAACAACTAGACAACTTCTCGGAGGATTAGGTTAGTCTTCTTGATGAATGCGAGATGACATGAACGAATGAGATGCACCCGTATCAAATAAGACAAATGCGGAAATAGAAGCGACTAACAATGTACCCGTAATCACTTCATGGCTTGGATCCCGCTCAAGACCGGAAATACCGAAAACTCTACCGGAGGGAGGAGCAGGAGCACTCTTCACCACTTGGGCAGGCTGCTGGGCAGGCCGCTTCGGACAGCACGAGCAAAATGACCAGCTTGCTTGCAGAGAAGCAAACAGATTGCTTGGATCCAATAGGGGTGGGCTGCAACAGAGGGCTTCCCGAACAAAAGGCCTTGCACTTGCACTTGCACTTGCACTTGCTGGTGGTCGGTTTCCGCCATACTGTCTAAACGGCCGGGTTGCTGAAAACCCGAGGTTCGACCTACACTCTTAGCCCGAAAGGTAGGAGTGGGGTAGGGTGTAGGTCTCACAAAACGACGGTCATTACGATCCACCAAACCAGAATTCCTTGATCGCTGTGGCTTTTGCACACGAGCACTTTCCTTCTCTCGTTTCTTCCAACTTCTTCGAGTTCTGCACCACTTGAGCATAGCTCACTATAGGCTGGACTCGTGAGGTAAGCTTTAATGGCAGTGGCGCAGTCCTTTGAAGAACTTCTTTGCTTTCGCGAGGTCATCCTTCGGAGAATCTGGAGCAAAGAAATGAAGCTCCTCGAACTTCGTTGGTACTCCAACACGACAGAGTTCCTTGAGTCGGAATCATGAACTCAGCTTCCTTCGCATCTTTCACCGCCTCGGGAAAGTAGTTCACACAAAAAGCCTCTTTGAATAACTCGCAAGTTACAACTCCCGCATGCAAACCTTCCAAAACAGACGAGTGGAGATCCACCATGTATCGGCTTCTTGTTGCAACTTCTGCTCAAAGAAACAAAATCTTCTCGAGCTTCCGAGCATTTCAGATGTCGGAAAGCCTTCTCCAACTCACAAAGCCACTTGTTAGGAAACAAGGGGTCCTTGGTAACTCCAGTGAAAGTGGGTACTTGCATCTTCGTAAAACTCTCCATCAGAAGTAGTATGAGGAGTTCCAGCTAAACCTCCCGCATTCAAGACTGCGGCATGAGGATTCACATTAGCACCAGCCCGGGTCTCATTATGCAGAGTCATGAAACCCACCAACATCCGGTTGAATTGAGTCGCTTGTCGCCGCATCATATTGCCCATAATATTGGCAATATCTCGAAAACTTCCAACATTCGGGGCACCAGGTATCTCATGAGTACCCCCGATCAACATTTGGTATCTCACCACCTCCATGAGGTACTTCACCACCTCCCCGAGGTATTTCACCACCTCCATGACCACCGGATTCACCACGCCCACTTCTCGTAGTAACCATTCGCAAAACCGAGAACATCAAAATACCGAATTTCGAAGATTCAACATAAACCACAAGTCCAAATGATTTGAAAACTTAAATCATGCTCCAATATATCCATATAGTCATTAAACAATATTCCATAAGGCAAAAATCACATTTTCCAAAAATTCAACAGCAATTGAGGTCTCGTGACCATTGGTCGAGTGATTGGTCGATCGACCCGATCGACCAATGAGTCGACCAATGCGAGATGTAATGCGAAAATTCGCATTATAAGCCTCATTTTCACATTCCAACCTCATTCTAACTTCTTCCAAAGGTGAGAGAGCCCTAGGGAAAGTCTCCAAGAGTTCTCACAAGTGTTCTTGAGGTGATTTAGTGCTTCAACCACAACACCACAACACACAATCTTCACAAACAAGGTAAATCTCTTATTCTTTCTTCCATTTTCATCTTCTCATGCTTGCATTTCAATAAAACCATGATTTACTTGTATCCAATGCTAGAAATCATGCTTAGGAATGCTTAGAAACATATTCCCTAGGTTTTAAACACAATGCCATGCATAGACAACAAGTTTTAACATAATGGTGTTCATCTCGCAAAGTTTTATACCGAAATCGATATCTTTAGGAAAAATTCCGTTTTCTCTCAAACCGCTTGAAATTTTCGCACGAGATCAAATGCTACATGCTCAAGATGACATTATAGATAGGTCCACACAATTTGATTAAACCAATTTCAACTTTTCAAAAATCCAATTTTGACCTAAATTGCAAAATCCCCAAATTTCCTTCTTGCTGAATTTTTCGCTTCAATCCAAGTTTTCGATCGATTTTCATCAAACAAACTTCATAGACATGAAATTCCAAGTATTGCGTACATGCTAGTATGTTCAAATCAAATTTCCCCCAGATTTGAAATTTTCCGAAAATTACGAAAATACCCTTTTGGCTCAAATCTTAAGATAGCACTAACTGGAATTGTCTCTTGTCTCTTTCACAGATACACTATGCAGAGGGGAGGGTGAGGACGAGGTAGAGGTCGTGGTCGCATTGTAGGTGCTCTTAGGGGCAGAGGTTAGGTTCCTTCAGAGCCTAGACAGGAGGTTAGGAGACCAGACATGTTTGACACACCTCGGAGCCGAGTTCCCGTACGAGGCCTACTTCAGCCATCGCAATATCGAGATGGGACGTCTACTTCACTTATGCCAGCTCAGAGCCTTTAGGATTCGGCAGAGGTTCGACACATTGCAGTGGACTCATCTCTTCACCGAGGATCTACCGGTATACCCGGAACTAGTGAGGTTGTTCTTCAGCAACCTTACCTACACAGAGGAGGCTCGAGGCCAAGGACATCCACTTAGACTTGTCCTCGTGGAGCAGTGGTCTTCCGGACTCCGATTCGCTTCTCTACCCGGACACCGGCTGAGATCTTGCAGGTTCCTTACTATCCACCAAGCAGTGTGTGTGGATACCGCAGGAGCGGATCCGGACAGCCATCCGATGCCGTACGAGCTACGCGAGATATGCTCTACGCTATGGGATAGCCGTCGATGCTTCACTCCGTGGACCAGCGGACGGATGACGGATTCTCGCACGGATTATCGGTCGCATAGTCGGCCGAAACATTATGCCGAAAGCCGGACATCACCATCGGGTCACAGTGATGGAGGCCTTAGTCATCTACCGCATCTACATGGGCTTCGAGATCGATCTCTCCTACATCATTCAGCAGGTCATGCCGGACTTAGTTCTCGCGGCCTAGCATGCGGAACCTTTGCTATGGGAGGCTACCGACTTTGATCTTCGGGCATTTCGGGGTGAGTTTCGAGGATACACCAGTGGACACCGGTTCACGTGGATACTCTATTGGGACTCGGACCATTCGTCGATGAGACTACAAAGCAGTCGGAGAGATCTCCCGGTCCGGAGGGTGAGGATGATGATGAATCAGAGGATGAGGATCAGGGGTCGAGGATGGAGGAGAGGATATCGGTCCCGATAGTGATGATCAGGCCGGAGATGATGCAGATATGCACGAGGCTGAGCCGTGCATCACGAGTTTCCTTCATCACACTTCGAGGGGTGTGGCCCTTCACATGCGGTTCCGGAGACTTCAGATCTTGGAGCACAGATGAGATCGATGACTTCCATGCTAGAGAGAATGGAGGTCGACAGGAGCAGATGTATGAGAGGATGGAGTCACGACAGATAGGATAGAGCATCGGTGACTCGGCTAGCGGAGGAGTTCGAGCATACAGAGATCGAGAAGATCACCTAGATAGACCGTACCTTAGGATTTCCATTTATGCATTTCGGATGTAATCGTTGTAAAAACTTTTGAAATTAATGAAGTTCATTTTGTTTCCCTTTAATTATTGTATATTATGCACCTTTCTTTTCCTTGCATTAGTGACATTTGTTCAAGTATAATTATGGTATGTTATTCGGAAATGTTCTGTTATGCTTCAAAGGTCAAGTTTCTAATTCAGTGTTCTATCATTCACTTCTAAGAGTAGAAGAGTCATTTCAGATCAATGACTCAGGAATGTTCAGTTGTTGTCCTTTGTGGTTAGGATCTCCTCGAACCTTGGGCTCGATACCAACTGGCACGCCCTCCCAGCCGGTACCCTATCCGGCATACCCGAGAGTGTGATCCACAGCCCGAAGATCAGGTATCGAGTGATCAACCTCCCACATAAACAATAACATAATCATGAACAATCATAATAAAAGTGCGGAAGATAAACCATAGATCCAATAAAGAAAGAATGAATCATAAATGAATCAGAATAATAGATATAATCAGAGTGTCAACAAAAAGATAAGTAAAGTGAGGCAAAAATCCCACTTTACAACCAGCGGAAAAGTAGCTCTAAAAGAATAACTAGACAAAATCTAATCCCAAGTAGCAAGTACATTGGGTAACTAAATTGTTCTCCACTTTATAGACAACATCCTTATAAGTGTAAATCTCATAAATGGCACAAGGACGCTTCCACTCAATGGTCGGACTAAGCATCATACGGAGCATAACCACTCGCGGGATCTCTCGAGTAATTGTGGTAACCGCAATCACCTTCCCCGGAGATATGCCTCTTCGCCTTGCGCTTCTTCATAGGGACCGTCATAGTACTCAAGACTGCAGGATAGTCTAACAAACATTGTACAATAAAGGAATGAGTTTCAAAGAAACTCAAGAAGGCAAATAAAATCCATAATAACATAAATGGCAGGATTCCGAACAATCATAAATGCAATATGATATGAGACAAGCAATGAATGAATGAATCTAACTCTATGTATGCTGGTCTCTATTGGCGGTACATGCTTTAAGTCATAGCACCGTACCTCTTTAGGAAAGTCCACTCACATCCTCAACCATTTAAGATATCTTGGATTCTCTCACGGATCATTTCACCGGTCTTGAGCAGCCGATTGGTAATGGGTCCTTCATCCCTCGAGGACAAACCTTGGCAGGGGGTTAAGTCAACACACTCTCTCACAACCATTTGGTATAAGTACTGGCGCATGTCGGGGTAAAACCTAGCCAAATGCAAGTCTTCTACTTAGTTACATCAAGTCGGATCCAGATACTTCCATTCCTCGTCCCCGACGATCCTTTCCGGTATCCTTCACACTAGAGTCCTCATAGTCCCCGACTACGGACTCATCAACCCTATTGATCATCCACATATGGTAAACGGGAAGCTCTCACGTCCTCTCACGGGTTGGTTACCGGTCTTAAGCGCCCGTGAGCCCAAGTCTAACCATATGCAACCCTACCAATAAATGGCCCCCACAATGTGATTCCCTGTCCTCTCACGGGTTGGTTACCGGTCTTGAGCGCCCATGAATCCCCATTGCTACCACGGGTCGTTCGGTCTCAATACCCCTCCGATTAGGGTCCGACATAACAGGACATCCTAGCCAAACACTACTAGACAATCCTAGATATGTCATCCAACAGCTTTAGGAAGGTGTCCAGAGGGCATCTCCGGAAACATCCCATAATATTCCCGTAGTAGTCCAAGGACAGAAGTGTCAAAAGGACACCTCTCCTTTCCAAACCATACTTAAGCATACACATGCATCAATTCATATCATCACATATATGGTAACTTCATATATGGAAAGAAATCAATAATTACAATCACTTGTATAACATTGGTAAGTAAATCATACATGAATCAATTCAATATGAATAAGTAATGCTACCGTAATCAAAGTTATGCAACAAGTAGTATATCATTGTAAGAATCTAATTTAGGAATCATATCTATGATATTCAAATATAGAAACTAGATTCATGCTATCTATGTAATTAAGGAAATAACCATCCTTACCTTTTATAACTCGCAAAGGAATCCTAAGAAATCAAGTAAGATCTTGGCAAACTTGAGAAGAAGGTCCTAAACAAGTATATACAACATATTAGGAATGATCCCTAACAGAAAAGATACCAAAACATCCAACACAGACCAATTCTGGAGTTGCTGTACTCATTGGTCGAGTGGATTGGTCGACTGGCCCAGTCGACCAATCAGTCGACCAATGCAGACAGTAGCCTAAAAAAAACAGAGTTTTAAGATATGAAATCCGAATTTGGTGGTTCAAAAGGGTACTAATCAAGGGGTAAACTACATCAGCAAGTATTCTAACATATAGGGGACCTCAAAACACCAATCAAATCAAGATATCAAGATCCAAATTAGGAAACAAAAAGTTACCATAATTAGATCAACCATGGATCTTGATGAATTAAATAGAAATCAAAGACAAGAACAATAGGGGATGGATCATTGCTTCGGTAATGGTATCATGAAAACATACTTAGATATTCAAGGAACAAGGCTTAGAAGCATAAATCTAAATAAGGAAATAAAACCTACCATATATGTAACTATCATGCTTCATGAAGAACACATAGTATGGTAGAAGAGAACAACTAGAAATTGATAGATTATGGATCATGGAAGGAAAAACACAGTAATTAACTACTAACATGATCAATCAAAGAAGATCCAAAGAGATTAGAATTCAAATCAGATGTTTAACAAGAT